>NC_056733.1:708405350-708515350 GCF_019279795.1 Protopterus annectens | reverse complement strand
ATGACCAGCCTGTTTTTTATCCTGTGTTACTACAGCTGTAAGAAGTGTGTTATGGCTGCCCCAAGCCCTGAACCCCCTTGATGACTGGCTGTATTTCTTATGGAATTAAGTTAATAAGCAGGTGCTCTGTTTTTTTCCCCCTGGAGCATTTCTTCAAAGCAAAAGTGCTGGCAGGGGCAAGAAGATGGATTTTTAAAAGCTGCACTTCTTGGTAAATGGGTTGTTGTGATGCTGGTAGTTCAAAGATGTAAAACAGAATAAGCAGTTCACAGATGTGTATGCATGCCATCTGCCTGCAGGTTTTGATTGTCCACTTCATTATTTGTGACCTCATGGAATCTTAGTAAATCACTTAGATGTTCTTTGTTTTGCAGTGGACTTGGGATACTGGACTGGATAAATTGATGGGAGTGAAGGATGGAGGACTCTATAAAATGTTTTGTGTCTTGTTTCTCTCTGTCTCAGCCTTGCCCCTCCCTAGGAAAGATGCACAATATTCATAAATTCTGGGTCTAGTCAGTGACTGGCCCTGTTTATAGTGGTGGTTTATGAACCAGTTTTGTTTTTTTTTTGTTACTTTCTATGGCTTCATTTACATATTTTTTGGCCCCTGTCTTTCCTCGTGGACATGAAGCACTTACTGTTATTTCAGTAGTTTATCCCACCTCCCTTACATCCTCGGACATCAGGAGTTTGAGGTCAGAGCAGTTGATCAAAGTGTCATCCATCAGGGATACAATTCCCTGCTTTCTCATAAGATCCCCTTCTCCTAAAACTGGTTATCTGGAAAGTATTAAGCAATGTCTGCTGCATATCAGTGCAAATGCATGTCTGCACACACATAATTGTGTTCAGAGTGCATGGCACACTTCTTGATGCAACAGTGGATAAAATGGGGCATCAGCCACCAGTGCCAACTTGTGTGGTGGGGGCACTAAACAAAAAAAACAAGTTTGACAGTGAACAAGCTGTTGATTAAGTGATTATTTAACTCCATCCACTCCACCAACATCCCTCCTTTGGGATGAACAAAGTGGCATTAGCTGGTCACTGCCATCTCTCCCTGCCCATTTCTTTCAGGATCTGGCTTGATAATTGAACATATGTCATTTGGGGTGAAGTCATGATGAAAACCTGTCCACCTTGGAGCTGGATAGGCCTGTGCTGCTTTTTCAGTAAATCCCACCTTGAACCCATCCTAACCATTTGGGCACCTGTTAGTTGTGCAAGCACAAAACTGGTTCTTTCAGTATGATATATATCTAAGACAAAATAAGGAGCTGTCAGCATTTCACCTGAAGAAGCATAAACTAGAATGATACCTGAATGCAAAAGAAGACTGAAACCGACAAGCATTAATACTGTTCCTGTGACTGATTCCTGAGAACCGCACAGCAAGACCAGCTAAGTGTGGGAAAGAAGTGAAACAAACTAGAGGAAAACATGAGCTACATCAATATGGAATGTGTCTGAAGATGTTCATGTGGTGGTGCAACTGTTACAGGAAATAAAGAGAGGAACTGGAGCTTGTAGTATACTATTGTGGTACAGATATGTATGTCCTGAATTACAGAGGCTGCTGCAAAAAGCTGAAGCCAAATACATTATCGGCTGTAAATCATTCACTGTTCACCACTCCTAAAAGGGGCATTAAAGAAGATGCTCTCCTTTAAGCCTTCCAATAGCAGGCATAATGCTGATGACCTGTGAAATTTCTTTCCCACACGGTGCACGATTTTTGTTTTGTTATATATTAGTTTGGTAGTAGGCCTTCAGAAAAAAAAGACCTAAAATTGTGCTAATAGGAAATTTGTCCAGCTGCAGAACTAGATTTTCAGGTTAAATAAATCAAATCCACTAAATAGGCGAGCCACAAAAGTAAGGAACTTGAGGAAATAATCTGCAATTTAGCATTAATAAATGTTTATTCAGTGTTTTGCCTAAAACACCATCAGACTTCATCAGGAACAAATCATTACTAAAACATCACAATTTTAAATACATACTTAACCAGTAAAAAACATCACCCTATAAATTATTCAAATAATAAAGCTACATCATTTCTTGTATTTAAAAAAACAATATCAATGGGTTTAAACCTAGATGGCAATCCAGTCTGTTTCCTTTTGTTTGATCTTGTTTTTAAAATCACCTCCCCTCACATCTTATTGTAGATCATCCAATATATAAAATACAAATTTTTTAAAACCAGTGCAAACTTGAGAATGTTTATACAGGGCATTGTTAACATCTTTAACTGTAATAGTGTATAGATGTTCCCCTAGTTGTCAGCCCTATCTATGTAAAAAGCAAAACAATAGAAACAAACACCAACATAAATCACTCCTTGAGACATACAATTGAAATGTTTGCTACTGCCAAAAAGTCTATCTACATGGAAACTAATAAAGGGACCTTTATACACACACACACACACACACACACACACATATATATATATATATATATATATATATATATATATATATATATATATATATGTATATGTATATATATATATATACATATATATATATATATATGTATGTATATATATACATATATATATATATATATATATATATATATATATATATATATATATATATATATATATATGGGTCTAGATATATATATCGACAATGTCCTTTTGTTTTGATTAGTATATGGAACACTTAAAAAATAATTATCATGTTGCAATAAATTCTTTATACAAACATTTTTCCTGTACACAAATTTAGGTTCAGGTCTTGTAGTACCAAACAAATCTTTCTTACCTCTGATAATATTCTAATTGTTTTTGGTGATACTCTGACTACTAAAATTGTTGGCAGACATATCTAAAGCAAATACAGACTCACCTATATCACTATTGTTTCCCTCCAAATTAGTAATAGTTTTAAGCAATAGTTTTAATAATATAGGTGGAAACTGGTCATTCATTTTTTTCAAAACTTCAGTAGATGTTTCTAATAAAAAAACTTTCATCATACCCTCTGCATTTGAATAATTTAATAATAAACTCAGCTTTTTTCTATATAATCTGAATCTTTATAAATTAAATGAGAGGCTCTTATATATTGTCCCCTAAGGATGTTAAGTTTCATAAATGAGGGATGGTGACCTCTAAAATGTAGGTAATTATTTGAAAACATGTTCTTTCTGTGTATATTGCTCTCAAAAGCTTATTCTTTAATATTCCAGGTAAAAAAGTACCAAAATCACCTATTACAAAGTCCAAAAAACCTATACCACTATTTAATTCATCCACCAGCCTTTTCTCATCATTAATGCACCCTTTTAAAATAAAAAAATAAATCATCCACAAATCTTTTTGTATGACACTATATCACAAAAAGAAGAAATCGTCGTTAAAGCCTCTTTCTCACACCACCCCAAAACTAAGTTTGTCAAAGCAGGTGCCACCATAGACCCCATAGCTATACCCTTTTGTTTATAATACTTCTTGTTAAAAGCAAAACAAAAGAAAAAAATCAAAAATAATCTCCATTAATACACAAAATAAATGAATGTTCTGGTTGTTTAAATCAGTATTTGTAGTTAAATATAAATGAAAAAAACTCCAACCCAACATCCTGCAACTTTTTTTTTACCTAGGCTCTCCCTCACTCACCCCTGTAAATTGTATTCTGATCCCTATCCTGTAACAGAGTATCCTGCTAGAGTACAACACACATTCTAAACACGGTCCATAGCTAGTACTAAACACAAGTTGGAATAGCAAACAGATTAGAACCTAGGCACCAATTCAGTTAAAAATTCAGCTTAAGAATCTAGTTTAAAATATAAGCATTTATTTTTGAAACACAAAAAAGCATTATTTATTTAACACTAATTACTTACCATAGCCTACCACTTGAAGTCAGTGTTAGCCCCGCTCTGCTCGCCCTCACTGTGTTGGGGCTCACTTTGCGCCCCTTCCTGCCCCCAATTTCCACCCTTCCCCAGTACCCACAAATTTATAGGTACTTTACCCCACCCCTATTGCTACACCCTATCAGCCTTACCGTCTTACTCTTTCCTCCCTGCCTTAACACCCTATCAGCTTTCAACTATCATTTTTTCTCCACCCACTTTATCACCTTAATACTAATCATCTGATCTTCTTCTGTTGCGTCATTAAACAACAGATATTAACCACCAAACTCCTTTCTACCATAATGTACTACTCTTTACTACCCATTCTGCTAGCCACTTATGTACTCACTTTGTTTGAAAACCAACAGCTTACTGGGTATCAGTTCCCTGAAGGCCATACTACGCCACTAACTGTAAAGCATCCCACCTTTAGCCATACTATTAACTGTGGGCACAACTCAAAATCATTTTCACCCTTACAACATAACAACCCCCAGCACATTAGCACTAAATCCAAACAATACTACAAACTGTTAGACAAACTTCTGAGGCTCATTACTGAGTATCGACATAGCTTTATACTCAGTGGTGACATACACCCCAACCCAGGCCCATCTACCCCCAATACATATACTCCTTCTACCTGTAACCTAAACCATAAAAATATAATCAGCAGACCAACTAACTTTCTCCTGGTATGTCATCTCAACATTAGGAGCATTAACAATAAGGTACATGAACTGCATGCCGTCCTAGCTGTCTACTCCCCTGAGATTCTCTGTTCATCTGAGACCTGGTTAAAACCTTACACTACTGACAATGAAGTGTTACCACCTGGGTATAATTTACACAGGCTGAATCATGCTTCCAGGAGAGGGGGGGGGAAGGGTAGCTGTACTCTATAAATCTGAGTTGAATGTGACCATAGAAGTTATTCAACCACCTCAGATTAATAACTCTGAAATTCTAGCCACTAGATTGCAACTCAATAAAAATAAAAGCATCAACATCATCTGTATGTATATTCCCCCAGGTAATAATGTAGCCACACTTGAAGACACTCTTCACTGGCTATTTTGTCATTACCCCCAAGAAACCTTAATCCTAGGAGACTTTAATATTGATTGGGGTTCCTGTTCCTCAGAATCCCCCTCCACCCACATCAATCTGCATGCATTTATTCAAACCATAACCACCCCTACCAGATGGGTCTATATCATAACATCGAAGTTCTCTAACATTGAATGTTATATCAAGCCCTAAACACCGAAGTGTGAAAACATCGAATAGTCAGAATAGCAAATATTTTCCCAGGGAAAAAATTTGCTATTCCGAGAAACATATACACAGCACAAACACACACAAAAAACAGCCATCCACACACATACACTTAAAATCCTATACCTAAACTAAACTTTACATACAGTACTAGCTATCCGCTTACCTTAACTCAACCCTAACCCTAAGGTCCGTCACTATCGCACACTCACCTAACCCGCCCCCTAGCCCTAACCTACACACAATCGCACACTTACCTGACCCACGCCCTAACCCTAACTCACTTAACCCACCCCCTAACCCTAACCTACACACAATTGCACACTTACCTGAACCCATGCCCTAACATTAATGTCCACACAACTGCACACTTACCTGACCCGCTCCCTAACCCTAACTCACCTAACTCTAACCTACACACAATCCCACACTTACCTGAACCTGACCCGTAATGCTCCAACATATCGAATACTGAAAACAGCAAAGCCACAGCAACGGCCCACCAAATTCTTTCCCTGGGAAAGAATTATATGTCCTGCACCTTCGCTGTTTTCAGCATTCGACATTACAGGTTCGATATTATAACATTTGATGTTAGAGAACTTCAGTGTTATAATATAGACCCTACCAGACTAGGTAAACCCAACCAAAAAGAAAGTATATTTGACTGGATACTCGTAAATAGTAACCCCCAACTGTACACTGCTGGTATCCTCCCCAATGATCTAAGTGACCATCTCCTCACTTACATAGTTAAGCAAAAAGCCATTATTCCACAACAACCCTTACTCGGAAAAGTTACAAGCAAAAGAGACCTTGACCCTGACAAGTTTCAACTGGAACGTAGCTCCTGTAACTGGTCTATGCTAAAGCCCCCCTTTAGAGGAGGCAGTTGCCTATTTCAACAATAAATTTCTTGAAATTCTAGATCTACATGCACCTGCTTGCTTAAAGAGAACAAAAGTAAAAACCACACCATGGCTCTCAGCTTTTCACTACCCTCCCCCTATGGTTGTCTGGCACCTAAACTTCTAATCATATCTGAGTCACCAGTGTCACAGATGGGGTGAAACAAATTGTAGTTGGCCCATTGTAAATCATTCTAATGGCCCGTGGGAACTTTGTGCATGACAGATGATTGCTTCAGGATCTACTTCTCTGCTTACTGGTTAAGTAGTATTGAGCTGGTTGGATCAGACTATAGCTTTGTTTTGGACAGGGTAGAAGTCAGTCATTTGCACATTCATTTAATTGTGACTTTATCTGCATTAAATCACTGCTCTTCTCATCTGTATATTGGCAGGTTTGGGATGACTGCTGTAGTTAAACTGACCAGTACCATTGCTGTAGTTAAACTGACCAGTACCATGTGCTGCAGTGGGCAAACGTTTTTTTGAAACCTGCTTTATTACAACCATCATAATGTCCAAAACACCATTATTCATAGTCAGAAACAATATTGTCCATAAAAGTAGTAATACAGAACAGTAGAAACATTTTCACAAAAGAAATGTCAGGTTGATTACAAGTGATTGACCAGTCCGTACAAAAAAGGAAACAATGTTCATTATTAACTCCAGACAGTTTTCTGGAACCCTTCACCACCTTCAAATGAAATAAAGTAAAGTTAACTTTGTTAATGATTTCATTAAAGTTAACTTTGTTAATGATTTCATTAAAGTTAACTTTGTTAATGATTTAATTAAAGTTAATTTTGTTAATGATTTCATTAAACTTAACTTTGTTAATGATTTCATTAAAGTTAACTTTGTTAATGATTTAATTAAAGTTAATTTTGTTAATGATTTCATTAAACTTAACTTTGTTAATGATTTCATTAAAGTTAACTTTGTTAATGATTTCATTAAACTTAACTTTGTTAATTATTTAATTGAAGTTAACTTTGTTAATGATTTCATTAAACTTAACTTTGTTAATGATTTCATTAAACTTAACTTTGTTAATGATTTCATTAAAGTTAACTTTGTTAATGATTTCATTAAAGTTAACTTTGTTAATGGTTTAATTAAAGTTAATTTTGTTAATGATTTCATTAAACTTAACTTTGTTAATGATTTCATTAAAGTTAACTTTGTTAATGATTTCATTAAAGTTAACTTTGTTAATGATTTCATTAAACTTAACTTTGTTAATGATTTCATTAAACTTAACTTTGTTAATGATTTCATTAAACTTAACTTTGTTAATGATTTCATTAACGTTAACTTTGTTAATGATTTCATTAAACTTAACTTTGTTACTGATTTTCATCAGGATTGTAGCAAAGGTGAAAACCTGTACATGCTGGACCTGGCTAGGCTTGTGCTACTTTTTCAGTGAATTTCAAAATTGGAAGACCAGTATAAAAAAATAGTCAACAAGAAGTACTTACCCGCTAAAGTCATCTTGAGGGTTATATATTTCCAGTACTCAAAATGTAACGTTCTGTGATAGATGAGACAGTTGTTCTTGTGGCCTTCTGAGGACCTGGCATGATTCCATATAATATGAAAATCCCAACACTCCTAGGCTGTATGGAAGTAATTAGCATTCCTGATTATTACATCTCCAACAATGACCCAGCCTGAAGTAGCTTTCCATTAGATGTTTGGGTAAATGCTGCCAAACGTTAAAAGACAATGCAAGGACATACCTAAAAGTAGTCCATGGTTTTAAAATTGTGTTCCATTCTACCTTTGTTATGTATTCATAAAAAAATATTTTCCTGTTTAAGCTTAATGCCATTTAAAAGATCCATCTTTGCTTGTTTAGCCTAGTTATAATTCAAAGTAACAAAATAATATCTTTAGTCATTGCAATAATGATAAGTTTGCCATTTAGTAACTACTGCAGACAAGAATCAATATTTCTCCCAGTAAAAAAGTAATTTTCCTTATTCTGCCAAAGTCATAAAAGTTTGAGTGATACTGCTAAAAGATGACACCAGAGGTGAACATCTTTTGTGATTCCGTTCTTCCTTATTGTAGTACCACAGAGTGATACTATGGAGTGCACCAACTGTTATTTAATAGCTACAATCCTGCTTTAAAAGAGACTAAAATTTTGTAATGATTGTTTAGTTTGCCACTCCAGGACTGTAGGTACCAAATCCTTCTTCTTTACCTGCCTACGGTTTGAGTTCTAGCTTAGATATTGCAAGTATTTTGATATCTATATAGGATGGGTGAATGTCCTTGATTGAAAAAAAATGTACCACTGCCACAGCCTTCATGCAATAATTTAAATCTGTGAATCCCAGGCCCCCAAGAAGTAAAACAACTGTCAACAGGTATTACAACCATCATGCCAGCCTTTTATTTCTGAGTCTTAGAGGTAATCTGTTATTACCTTCTGATGATCAGATGTGAGCTTATCACATCCTAGAGTGCGAGAGAGAGGTGGAGAAGTTTTGGAAGTAAAAACACTCTGGCAGCAACATTTTGGCTAGGAAGGATACATGTAGAAATTTCCACTTGCTTATTGTCTTTTTCAGTGCCCTCAGTCATGGATGCAAGATGTGCTATACGACATCAGCAAACAGTGGTCCAAAGAAGTGCTTCATGGGGAAATATTGGGGGAGTGTGTGATGCAACAGGATAGTGATATTCCATTTATTCACACAGTATGACAAATGATAGCTGTGGACAAAACCCTAAATCTAAAAAAGTGCTTTCTGCACCCCCCCCAACACACACATACAGTTACTGCCAGATGAAATGTGCCCTTTGTCATTGCACATAGGATCATAGGAGATTACTAGGCTATCGAGCCGGAGGTCATTTTAAGCCTAGCCGTTTTATCCCAATGTAATACCATAGAAATGCTAGTCAATACTCAAGATTGCATTTAGTGATGACTGCCCATGTCCAAGAGGGTTGTAGGCACTATCCCCAGTAAGAATTTATGGTGCCCCATCCACTCATCCAGGTTCCTTTTGTACAGTGTCATAGAGGTGCTCTGAATCAAATCCACACTGACACCCAACCAGGGACTGGTAATCTTTATTTCTGGTTTATTGACTTATGCAAAAATTTCTTAATAGTTCCTGTCTCTCACATATAAAGCATTTGACAGACAAAAAAAATCATATTGCCTTGTATTTAGAAAGAAACACAATCTTCCCATATCAACACGAGCCATTGAACCCATGCCATTTTTGGCAAAGTCAGTACTTCCTGCACCAGCAAAAATCCTGTAAAAATACTTGCACACAAATTTTAGCATTCATTGAACAATAATGTACCACCTTCTTTCCAAAAACAACCAAAAAGGGTTCTGGGGAGGTCATAGCATAATAGCTGCCACATGGACCTGTCAGATTCAGTGCTTACAATAAGGACAAAGGAAACCTCACTTGGGCTGTCTTCTTGGACTTAGTAAGGCCTTGGACTTCATGGACTACACTGTGCTCTTAGATAACCATATTGAGATTGGCATAAGTGAAGATTCCTTACCCTGGTTTAAAGACTGGAATTGTTGTGTTGGGGGGGTGCAGAAAGCACTTTTTTAGATTTAGGGTTTTGTCCACAGCTATCATTTGTCATACTGTGTGATGGGTGGGTTAAAAACTGGAGAGTGACATAACCCACAGGGGTCAGAGTTGCTGGCTTCATGTCAGAGACTCAAAGTCACAAGTGGTAAGTGTGTGGGGCTCAGTCCTCAGTCCTGGGCCCCTCTTTTTTGGCTTTTACTTCAAGTAAGGACACAAGCACACAGGAGAGGGTTATGATGACTGCAAACTCTGCTGATCAGTAAACCATCTGACACAGATATCACACAGAAGGGTCTCACAGAAGATCATAGAAAGTGCCAGAGGTGCTGGAGCCCTGCCAAATGCCAAAATGCAAAATGCCAAAAAAAATGCATAATTCGAAAAAAAACAAGGTTACCCCTAGCTACCAAAAATAGGTGGCAAAGTTATCAGGGACCTGGAGACCCAGGTTGATAGTAGTCTGTCATTCGACATAGTAGTAGCTAAGTTCACAGGAAGACCTACAGTGTTAGCCTTATATCCTCCCACCTTATCATGAAGGATTCTCATCTAGATCAAGGAGGACTCATGGTTTCATCAGACCAATGATTGAGCAATCATGGATTGACCAATGCTCCACCAATGTGCCCCAGCTGGAACACTTGGACCAACAAAAGCCACAACAGCTGGAGAGGCCAAAAAGTTGCCCACCAAAAGGATAAAGGCTATATGCTGCTCGACTGAAAGAACCGACTGAAAGAACCTCAGCCTTGCACTTGCTTACCACTTTGCTGAGAGGTGGTGACCAGATTTGAACAAAGGCAGATTCACCAAAAATGGATGAGAATCATCTGCACAAAGGCGGAAGATCTCAAACCGAGACTTAAACCAATTAATAGGGGGTGCTTATAGAATAATTAATATTAATAGACCGTATGCTGTGGGATAAAATCATCATAAGAAGAAATCTAGCAAGAAATCTTGTTCGCTGGATAGGTAGGTAGGTATGGCATTGAGATGACCTTAGAGATAGGAATTCCATGAGGGGGATGATCGCAGATATATCATAGCAAAATAACACAGCAAAATAACTTGTAGAAAACAGAGGCAAAGAAAAACATGGAAAGCCCCATACTAGTGGGGTCGGGCAGATAGCCTAGTATGAACCTATGAACCTATGAACCTAAGACATTTTTTGTCATACATGTAATTTTAGGTGTAAATAGCCACTTCCTTCTCTAAGTCTGCCCCATTGAACAAAGGAGTACCTCAAGGCTCCATTCTAATTCTCTTCCTTTTCTGTATATTTATAAATAATCATCCATATAATCTTCACAAAATTCCAGTAATCTCAACAAAATTCCAATCATCTTCACAAAATTCAAGTAGTCTCAACAAAATTCCAATCATCTTCACAAAATTCCAATCATATTTATAAAATTCCAATAATATTCACAAATTTCCAATAATCTTATAAAGTGTTGACATTGTCATCTTCATATCCAACCACCCTCACTGTCAGATAAAAACTAAACTCCAAAAGGAAATTCTAATACTGAACAAACTACTATTAAACTCTCCTAAAACAAAATCCATGCTCTTCAGTATTGATTAAGGTTTGTCTAGAGACCCAAGAAACCCAAGACTCAGACATGAGAAAGTGCCCCATAGAATCCCCTTAATCTTTTAAGTATCTAGCCATATAGTAAGACCTAACTCTAAATGTCCAAAACCATGTTGAAATAATTTGCTTTTTTAAGCCAGGAAACTTAAGAGCCTGCCTAACAGCCCCAGCAAAAGCAGTCATTGGAAATGGTATACTTCTACCCCAGTTAAACTATGGAATATCCATCATAGTTGCAGCTTCTGAGAAAAACACAGCCACCCATCAAACCAAATCCAGCAAAATATGCAGTTTCATTATTTCCTGCTCCCATCAAGAGCACCAACAGCTTAGACTGTCTAATCCAACTTTCTCCTGAGCAAACTGTAGGCATTCTTTTAGGCTCCCTGTTATACAAAACTCTCATCCCTGACATATTCTCTCCACTAGCACATAATCTCATTCCAAAAACTATTTCATACAGCCTAAGACATATGTTTCAGTCCACCCCAATCTGATCACATGAGCAATTAAATTACTCTGTACAAACCATACTTTCTCCACACTAGCTCCAAAACTACGACATTCTTTCCCATGTCCCATAAAATAACTCCCGTTTTACGCATATTTTTTACCCCATATCTGACCACACTTCTTTATTACTTCTGTGGCTCTGCTTGACAGGGACACAGGAAAATAATTTTCTTGGGTGGCAAAAGCCAGGGTACTGCTTGGCTATGCTTATATAGGCCCTAGGGCCAATAGCCTCGTACCTACCTATGAACAATGTAAACCTATTACTCTTCTAGTCTCCTCCTCCTCCTCTGTTCCTCCAGGTATTCATTCTTGCATGTTCTCCTCTGCTTCTCCTCAGCACTTCACTCCTCCGCATAATTTACCCCTTTTCCCTCTGTTGACCTTTACTATTGTATGCTCCAGTGTATTCATCCTGAAAATCAGCAAGTGACTGCTGTACATTTCTGTATACTCCAGTACATCCATGTACTCTAGCGTATAACTTGTTTATACATACATACACACACACACACACACA
Source organism: Protopterus annectens (assembly GCF_019279795.1). NCBI lineage: Eukaryota > Metazoa > Chordata > Ceratodontiformes > Protopteridae > Protopterus > Protopterus annectens. The sequence continues at coordinate 708,503,065 of NC_056733.1, read as the reverse complement.
CACATATATATATATATATATATATATATATATATATATATATATATATATATATATATATATATATATATATATATATATATATATATATATATATATATAGTGACTATAGTAATGCCCAGTAATCAAGGAGCCTCAATCCTCACCACTGACCACTGGCAACAGCAGGGGATGTACATTGAGAGGATGACACTTTACACACACACTATTTCCAGATGCAGCTCTCTGCATCAAGTGCAATTACCCTTAAGAGCACATGGAGACCACAGTCAGTTCATGGCTGGTTTCTCCCTTTTTCTCCAGATCCACAATAAGACTCCCCACTGACACAACTATGGAGCTGACATCTCTGCTGAGTGACCAAGCCAAGACCTCCAGCACCCTCTCTGTCAAACCAGTTCTTCATGTCCCTGCCCAAGTAGCTGAAAGTAGCTGACACACACACACTCTTTGAGGTTTGATTTATACATGCACATACACATGGGAAGGCTGGCACAGATTTACTATCTATGCCCCCTTTTGTCCAGACTATAAGGTAGTTATCACTGCCACCAGCCAACTCCTTATCAGCTATTTTAAGGTCCTTAACAAAGGGTGTCCAATCTTGCAATGTAATGTTACTATTAATACAAATGGTAGTTTGACAAAGAGCAAGGCTGTTAGGAGTGGCCCACAGTGTCACCAAATAAATATGCAAGTACTCTCAGAACTTAAATAACTCTACAAAGATCAGCCACGATGAAATGTTTAAATATATTTAATAATAAATAATAACAGAACAAGAACATACTCAGTATATAGTTACAGTGATATCAGAGTTCAAAATCACAGGAAATATTTAAAACAACATTGCAAAACAGTCTCAAATAAATAAATAAAACATCCAGATTAAGCGTTGCTACATTCCTGACTATATCTAAGAGAATTACTGTACCCTAGTTAACTTACTTACAGAGCAAGGCAAATGTGGTGAATGGATCTTCTGTAGTTGTTGTCAGGTCATAGGCAAAATACAGAATGGTGTCTGTTTCTGAGACAGTTCTGAAATTCATTTCTCAAATATTACTGCTGGGATAGCTTGCAGAATTACTTCATTGCTTGTCATCTAACTCCTAATTCCAAGGTTCAAAACAACCATTGAAGCAGCTGGAAGCATCTAGCATCTACCTGTGAAAATACATAGACAAGTGCTTTTCCTCAGATCTAAGCCAGATCCTGGAGTCATAAAACAATAAATCACTTCCAAGACAATACAGAAAGCTCCCTAGTTTTAGACATTGTGTCTGTTGCTGAGCTGAAACTGAAAGATAACATCTTTTTATGGCCTAGCCATAAAGTTATTTAATTTCAGTTGTTCAGCTGAAGTTAACCTTCCTTATTTCAGTTTCCACTATTAAAACATACATTTAAACAATTACAATAGTGCATGTACATTTCTGTTCTTTTCCAGTAGGGTACACTGTGGATACATTTCAAGTACAAGCACTATACAAAATATTTCTTCAGCACATCTTACAGGAAATACAGTTCTAATATATTTGTAACAGAAGCATTTTTTATGAATCATGTTGATATTCACAAATGACATAATAATTTACAAAATTCCAGATAAGCTGGCAGTATCCCCTTTTGTGAGATATAATTTAATATGTATGTATATATATATATATATATATATATATATATATATATATATATATATATATATATATATATATATATATATATATATATATATAAGATATATGCTGCAAACCCCCTACTGTATTGCCTTCCCTGGTAAGGTCAGACCACAAAATGGTATCCTTTGAAGTAAAAATAAAACCTGGACCCCCAGCTAAACCTGAAATATTCAGGAACTATGCTAAGGCTACCTCCTGCCATTAAGTGAGAACCTGGTAAAACTTCAAGCCCCCATATACCCTGAGAACACTCCTGCCTATGCAAAAATGTTCACAGCAACCCTGTACAAGCACATTAATAGCTGCATAGAGGCAGCTATACCCACCAGGAAGAAGTACAGAACTAACTTAAAACAAGCCACTCTGGTGGAATCATAAAATCAATAGGCTGTTTAACAGGAGGAAGAAAATCATGGCAGTAATTATCAGGTGCAGCACCCAGCAGGATAAAAGCACTCTCATAAAACTAAACAAAAAGCTCAATTTGGTCTGCTAGGCCAAGGACAACCACAAAGCAATCTTTAACTATGTCTGCAACCTCAAAGGCAATAGACAGTTGTGTGCAGAGCTCATTGCAAATGGAGCCACCTATACTGAGCCAGAAGATATAGCAAACCTCCTGGCTGATAAATTCAGCTCCAACTTTACCCCTCTCTCCCCCTCAACCTTACCTCAGGAAATATCAACTATAACTTCCCCTACTATCACTAGGGAACAGGTCCTTAATGCTGTCTGTAAGACAGCCTAGACAATACCCCAGGATGCCTTCTAAATAGCATGAAACATGATCTGTCAGGGCCCCTGGAATTACTGTTTAACTGTAGCCTCCAAACAGGCTTCATGCCTCATGAATGGAGAAAGGCAACAGCCATCCCTCTACATAAAGGTGGGCCATCTACAGACCCTGGAAACTACAGACCCATAAGTCTCACCAGCCACCAGTCTTATATGTAAAGCCATGGAAATAATTGTCATGGAGATGATCAGTAGAGCTATAGTAAACCTCCAGACACTGGACCCAACCCAGTTTGGTTTCTAAGGGCAGATCATGCCTACTCAACCTAGTGGACTTCTTTGAGAAGGTCACCAAAGCAATGGATGAGAGCAGAATCATTCACACTGCCTACTTTGACCTGGCCGAGGCATTTGACACAATACCCCACTCGGGCATTGTTGACAAACTGAAGAGGTTAGGTACAAACCCGTATGTCACCTGGTGGATAGCCAACTGGCTCACAGACAGGGCCCAGGAAGTTAGAACTGGGAAGTCCACCTCTACAAAGAGGCCAGTCATAAGTAGAATCCCTCAGGGATTAGTCCTTGGACCGCTCCTTTTTGACATTTACTTCTCAAAAGTCAAGGCAAATGTCAGTGGTCTCTGGATGACTAAATTTTCAGATGATTGCAAATTAGGAGCTGTCATTGAATCTCACACTGACACAAATGTTCTCCAGGAGGGGTTGACACAGACAAACAACTGATGTCAGAGCCACGGACTAAAACTAAATGTCAAGAAATGCATAATGGTATCCTTTGGGAAGTCATGCATCCCTGGTAACTATCATATTGACAACACACCCCTTAGAGTTGACCCAGTAGTCAGGGACTTAGGGACACACATAGATAGTAATCTAGCCTTTGACCATCATATGTCTACTGTGGTGAGGAAATTGTTCTATGTTGCACAACTTATAAACAAAGGAATGGCATCTAAGTCCAAGGAAGTCATTGTCTTGCTGTTTTCTGCATATATCAGCAGTATCATTGAGTACAATGCCCCCTTTGGTGTGTACCTAACCAGGCATATCCAACAATTGGAATGTCCACAGAGGTTCCTCACTAAAAGAATACAGAGCATAAGGAAAATGTCCTATGAAGACTGCCTCAAGGCACTATCCCTGTATTCTGTCTCCTACAGACTTTTGAGGGGAGATATATGCCTGACATACAGGCCATTGTGAAACCCTACTCTGATGGACCTTCTGCATATCCACAAAACAAACAGCACCAGAGTTACCCATTCTAAAGACTTAAGCCTTGCCTGTGATATAAATAGGACCTGGTGGAGAGATAGGTATGTATCCCACAGACTACCCTGTCTATGCAACAGGCTCCCTATCCATGTGAAGCAGAGAACTTAGACAAGTGGATGGGAAACTGCAAATTCTTCCCTAGTTTGGCATGTATGACTCTAGTGGACACCAGTAACCTGTAAATGGTTAATATCCAAGACTCATGCTTACACTTATCAAGGGTATCAGAACTTGTCAAAGATTTGTAATGCATGGCTAGGCTTAAAAAGGCCCTTGTGGTCGTTAGCCTAGTAAACACCTATGAACCTAAACACTAATATATATATATATATATATATATATATATATATATATATATATATATATATATATATATATATATATATACACATATGTATGTAGATAGATATAGATATAGATATATAGATATGTGAATGTGAAAGCAGGGAGGACATGCACAGAAGGCATCCCAGCAGAGAATCAAACCAGAGAACCTCTTGCTGTGAGGTGACAATGTTAACTGCTGCACAACAGTCTACATAAATATGTTTATTTCTGAATGTCTGTGTTTTGTTTGTTATACTTATGCTGTGATACAATCATCCAGGCTGCACCTGTAATTTTGTCCACTGAGATCAGTGCACTACCCCAGTAAACAAACTTAAATAAATAGATATATATATGGATGTGTGTGTGTGTGTGTGTGTGTGTGTGTGTGTGTGTGTGTGTGTGTGTGTGTGTGTGTGTGTGTGTGTGTGTGTGTGTGTGTGCATGTGTATCCCTTCTTCAGCTGGAACTCATTGAAAATAATATCCAAAGTCCAACAAGCCTTTGATCACACACCCATGAAAAGAGTAGGGGGCAGGTCCATTAGTACTGCCTTCCCTGAGTCAGCAGGCTTAGCTTATTGGTTTCAGTTGAATTACTGTGCGTGGCTAGGCTTATAAGGGCCCTAGTGGTCGTTGGCCTAGTATACACCTATGAACCTATGAATTACAGCTTTAGCAAATGATGATCTGACTAAATGTAAGACTCCTTCTCTCTTTCTCTAAATAGATATAGATATGGATTGATATATATTTTTCCTGATAGATTTTTGATGACATCCAGTATGCTGTTGGTCAGACAGTATCCATTTGTTCCTCCATTCTGGGAATTCGACACAGAGCTGAAGAGAGTGCTATCCAAGTGGGAGCACCATTCAGGCAGCCATGTGATTTCAGATATTCCTAGCTGGTGGGGGGGGGGGGGATTTGTGAAATGCATCATTGCATTAGCCCACAGTGCTTTCCCTTTGTGAATGCATGGTTCTGCATACTTGCTGTAAACTCTACCATTCATCAATAGCTTGGTGAGCCTATCCCCCCAGGCTGCTGTTCTGAGTAGCCACTTCCCCCTTTGGAGGTAGTTTCCATGTGTTTGGATGGCATTGCTCCTCTGTACCCCAAACGGTAAGCCTACACATCTTGCCTGCCTGTCAGCATTGTAAAGCACCAGATATTAGTCAAGTTCATGTCACCTGGGCAACAGTCAGGTCTGTATCCCTCTACTCCACCAGCTGTATGGATTCATTAAAGGCAATAACTTGATCAGAAGTGTAATGTGGCAGGTAAGCAACAGAATGTACATTAGCTATGAAAACAAATAAAGATATTGAAACACAACTCTAGAGATTAGAATAAGAAAGGAAAAATCACTACCGCTTTGAGAGAAGTTAGAAATTTACAATAAGTTTTTGTTTAACTTCAGTTAATTAGTTTACTTTCAATAATATTGAGTGGTCAACATCAATAAATGATTTTCTGCCTACTTATTCCTAAACACTGTTTCATATTTATATAAACTTAGCACACAACCTTTGATGATACCCTCTACTAAATTTGTATACTGCAGTTTGGTTTTGCCAATCATCACACTAACAGTGTCTGTCTCCAAAAACATTTATTTACATCTTTGGTCTTGCAAGCATGAAGTTCTAATAAGTATATAGAGCTTAGTATACGTGCCTTTGATCTTGTAGCACCCACCTGTCCCAGTATTAAATGCCTTTTGTTATTTTTGTACTGCTGTTGAAGTTTCATTTAACAAATTGCTTTGATGTTTACATCTGAAGTAACTGGTTTAGTGAAAAGCTATGATCATTCACACTTATTCTGCCAAACTAATTCTCAGCATTGTTTCATTCATCCCTTCTAAATGGCAGAAGAGTAACATTGTTTTGAAAACTGACTACAAGACATTGTACACTGAGAACTTCAGAGTTTGAGCACAGATTTTTTTTACCTCATGTAATTCCCCAAATTGATATTGTAAAATATAACAAGTTCTTTCTGTGAGCGTATCATGATGAAAGTGTTTAAAACATTATTACAAACTGTAGTATACTAAACAAAAATATGCAAATTCCTCAAAAATGCATCTAAATACCAATTTATACCAGTTTTAGGCACTGTCTAAATTTCATCTTGTTCCGAAATCTAAATACCAATTTCAGGTACTGCCATATTTTTGCCTTGCTCCCAACCAGATTTTTCTTTGTATTCTTTGTAGTAGTAGCATTTTCCCAAGATGATCATAGCCTAATTTACAATATTCAGGGCATTCATGTACTCCACAATGAAATCTTTATGTTTTAGGATTCCATATATCACACTTTTCAAAGTATTTCAAAGAGATACCCAAGTACTTTTCATCTCTCTCTCTCTCTCGGCTTTTCCTGGTTAGGGGTCACCACAGCGGAACTCTGGTCCGCTAATGATTGGCAGTAGATTTTTACACTGCCGAGGTGCCAGCCCGACACCCAACCTTCAACGAAGGCACAGCCATTCAGGCATGTCTTTCGAACGCCACTCGACCGCAGGGGGAACATGCAGACTCCACACAGAAGGCGCTCCAGCTGAGAATCGAACGGAAGAACCTCTTGCTGTGAGGCGACAACATTACCGCTGCACCACCGCGGCTCACCCAAGTACTTTTCATAACTGACCTAATTATAAATTATTTGATTGACAGTGTTTCACCTTCAATAGATTTGAAACTGAAAAAGTCATAATACTAGTAAAATAAAACTGTATTTTGAGAGAGTTTACCCCACACCTTGAAGTTACATAGTATCAGCTACATGATCTTGCAATTTTTTTTCAGTAAAGTACAAATTCCAGCACCATCAAATTCATAGTTTGTGAAGCACACCTGACAAATAAGTTTAATAGAAAAATCAATCATTTGGATGAACATTTTAAACAAAGTGAAAATTCTTACCTTTATTTAACAGTGAGCAAAATGATGGAGGTTCTAGGATAAACAATTGTGTTTGTGATAATTTATACATTTGCCCACACCCCTCAATCATCCTGTCACAGTAGCACACTAATATGTGTGTGTGTAAATATATTGAATGGGTTTAGAATCCAACTCTTTAGTAGAGGATGTTCTAGAGTCATTTTTTGGAGTTGTTGTTTTGGCTGTGTTTGCTGGGGTGAGCATTATAAATTCTGGGAAAAAACTGATTATTGTTAATTGATGTCCATATATGGCAGACTCTGCTCTCTCCAGTATAATCATTTCTGGTTGTTGTATGTACAGGAGCAGCTGAAACTACCCACCAGGTAAACAAAAGAATAAATAAGACGTTACAAAGATAATACAATTATGTGTTTGATATGTTAACTACAACATAGGATAGAGTGCCACAACATTGTGTGTCTGAAGCTATATGGCCAAACTTTATACCAAACTGAGACATAAATATAACAGAAATGCAAAGCAGGCCCTTTTCTTTGTCTACCAAGTTAATTTTAGCTAGCACTGACAGTTTTGAGGCAATATTAAATTCATTTACCAAAGAAAGAGATAGCATTTCATACTCAGACTCTTTCAAGTCAGTATACAAAGTTCTGCATACTTAGCTTGTCTGTGTTATAATGTTTTCATATTCTGACTTCTCTGCTATGTAGCAACAGAGTATTTATTTACCCAAAAGGTGGAATATGTTAGACAGTGTTCCAGATAACATGATAAGAGGTACATTTGCTAAAAGAAATCCAGCAGTGCACATTGTAGGTATAGAGAAACCTTAATATCAAGAAAAAAGAAAGTAAAACCATTTTTTTTTGCTTCAGCAGGTAAACAAAATGAGAAGACTGTGTGGGCCTAATCAATTTTATATTTCATCAGTTTTTGTATTCTTTTGTTTAAATTAGTGAATTCTGTTGCAGACTTTGATCCCTTTGCATCAGTTTGTGGAATTAACATATGCACAGTGGGACACATTACCCTAATTAGGATGCATGCAATTTTAGAACTGTGTTTAGCCGAGGCCTGCCAAATGGTGATGGTTCATTTACTCTGACAAGCAACTGGCGCAGTGCTTTAATCAGTATACTGAACCTGGTCTGTGTTTCATTTGTTTCCATGCACTATCAATGATGCACAGAGATAGGCATTGCGTAACCACAAGGGCTTCGTCTGCAGATATCTGAATCAGGAGCTCTTTGAAAAGGACTCCTTGTCTTTGTCAGATACTGCCCCCTTGCAGGGATAAACAGTTATCAGGGTCAGGCAGAGGGTCAAGACATGGACCACAGTACCTCCTCTACCTTGTAGGTCAGGACTCAAGACTCCCTTGAATGGATTAGGGTACCTTTTAAGTACTGTCCTCATAGAATGAGATGCCAGGAGAGGAGTCCTGTTTCTTCCAGTACTGTCTTTCTATAGAGTGTGGGTTTCCATGATTGCTGCTGGCAGAATTGTGCCAGTAAATCATCAATACCAGGGGGTATTTCATTCCATGTCATGGGTATAATGTGGAGGGATGGCATCGTAAGCACATATTTAACAAGCCCTTGGTTGCACAGGTTAACATTCAGAATTAAACATTTGCATATTAGTGCACATGCTGACTTTTATTTACCGCCAGGATAATGACATATTTGATTACTAACTGAGCTGATTGTGTTCTTGCTGTGCTCTGTATGGAGATGGCAGAAAGCATTTTTAAAATATAATGAGTATCTTGCTTTTACACTGGCAGATGAGTGTAAAAGTTCATGTGAGATGGCGTGTAGCTGTTTAAAATGAAAAGAGTAAGGTACATTTTCAAAGTAACATGAACAAGGCATTGTCCACATGTCTCAGAAGCTGATATACAAAGACCAAAAGGAAATGTCATTAAATGACTACATGAGAAATGGAGTGCGTCTCAGATCGTTTTCCCTGATAATGTGAAGTGGAAACATGAGAATCCATAACTCACACTATCAAGGCAGAAAGCAGTGATATGGCTGGGAAAATGCAAACTGAAATTCTAAACCTGTAGTGTTCTTCACTCTCAGTTCCCCTCACAATTGACATTTGTATACTTTTTTGTTATCAGGACAACACTTCCGACATTTGCAAGACAGAAATTGGGGATTTTACAAACAACATGAACTGTTTAGTGAGACAGAAGCAAGGAGCTCAGACATTGTTTCAGTTAGCGTACTTGGTGCAGCTGAGTATGAGAGAGTGGGCAATATGTCCAAAAAAGCAGACACCATCAATATGTGTTGATGCCTGAATCCGAGAAATGAAATAATAATGTATGAAAGGGTCATAGACAAAGCCAGGCAGAGTAAGGCTGCCTGTAAGTGGCCATAATTCATGCAGCAAAACTACTTTAAGTTGCCCTGCTGATCACAGAAAGCACTGAAAAGTACACCCCCATATGACTGCAGACTTGGGCAAATTAGTTCAGTATTTAGTAATTTTATCTATTGAAAGTTTCTGCAATAACTGGTAAACCTGTTTCACATTTTGTAGTTCTGATTGTTGAATTGTTCCTCCTGTCCCCTAGAAAGGTTTAAATGTTAAAAAGATACAGCAGCAGAGACAGAGTCTGAAGTGACATAGTCATTATGTACTGTATCCATTATGAGATAGACTCATACTTTGCTATATTCGGGGAGTGCTATATCTTAGGGGTTCGTTAGGATTTCCAAATGTCATGTGGACATTGGTTTCTCACAAGTTAGATCAAAATCACTTGGAAGCACTCGGAGTGTTCAGTGAAATGCAATGAAACACCCATGGTTACCATCTGAAATAGAATTGTAAATGTTCCCCTTTACTTTAGATATGCCAGATCCTTAGAACAGTAAATAATCACCTTTATTAGTGGGAATCCCATTTTGCTTGAGGTACAGCTATATACCTATGTCAGCTACCAAATTGTCACAGTTTTATGAAAGGAGGCTGAAATGCCGCATTTGGCTAAGATACACACACACACACACACACACACACACACACACACACACACACACACACACCACACACACACGCACGCACACACACACACACACACACACACACACACACACACACACACACAAACACACACACACACACACACACACACACACACACACACACACACACACACACACACACACACACATTCACGCACACAAACACACACACACACACACACACACACACACAGACGCTGAAGCGCACTGCACACACATACACACGAGCGTGCGGACACACACACACTCACAACACACACATGCACACATACAAACACACAGACGCTTGCACACACACACACGCACACACACAAACACACACACACATGCGGACACATATACACACAAACACACACACACATATAGATGTGGACACACACACACACACAGATGCATGCGCACACACACACACACACACACACACACACACAGATGCGCGCACACACACACACACACACACGCGCGCACACATACACACACATATATACATACACATACACACACACACACATATCTACATACATATACACACATGTGTTCGTATTACGTTATCGAAAGATAATGTAATTGAACGCTCAAAACATCGAAACGGCCACATATCGAAGCTTTTATTGTGGAGGGCTGGGCCCCCCACACCCCTTGCTAAATATATATTTCATCTCTGAGATCGCACTACAGTGAGGAAAGGGCAAAGACTGCAATCTTCACTGTACTGCAATCCCACAATGCGATCTTCGAAATGCAGCTGTTTCGAAGTTCTGAGTGTTCGATTACATTATCTTTCGATAACATAATACGAACCCTACACACACACACACACACACACACACACACACACACACACACACACACACACACACACACACACACACACACACACACACACACACACACATATATATATGCACACACACACACACACACACACACACACATATATATATGCACACACACACACACACACACACACACACACACACACACACAAATGTATATATGCACACACACACACACACACACACACACACACAGATGCGGACACACACACACACACACACACACACACAGACAGACATGCACGCGCACACACATATATATTTGTTCATATATATATATGGATATAGATATTGATATATATAGATATCACACACACACACACACACACACACACACACACACACACACACACACACACACACACACACATACACACACACATATATTTGTTGATATATGTATTGCTATAGATATTGATATATATAGATATCACACACACACACACACACACACACACATATATATATATTTGTTGATATATGTATAGATATAGGTATTCTTATATATAGATATCACACACACACACACACATACACACACACACACACACACACACACACACACACACACACACACATATATATTTGTTGATATATGCATTGTCAGTGACCATCATAGACATGGTTGAGGGTTGAGGGTGCTCAGTGAGGCCAAGGTCCTGTCCCGTCATGCTTATGGTCAGGAGCAGCACAGTCAGCAGTCAAGCCTGGAGCCTGGGAGGTCTGTGAAAGAAGAGATAAATAAGTCCTTAATCAATAGCAGGAGTGCTGTAATACAGGACAGGAGCAGCACACATGCTAGTGGTTAGCTGGCACCTCTCTGTATCTCTTGAACAAAGACATCCTCTCATGTTCTGTATAATCATTCTAAGCCCTCAGGGTAGTAAATCAATGCTGCAGCTTCTGTAGTAAATTAGTAGTTTGTCATTTAGATACTGTCTGTTAAAAATTGCTGTGTGCTGTCATATCACAGAGAGAGTGAGTATGTGCCATGCTGTCTCATATGGCCTTTATTTATTTATTTTTATTTTACTTTACATTTTATTTATGTGTCAATTGTTTTCTGTACTAGCAGCTCCATTTTATTTATTTGTTATTATTATTATTATTATTATTTCTGAATTGTATGTACTAGCAGCCCCATTCTGCAATGTTTTACCTTGCTGGGTTGCAAGTTACAGTTTATGGGCCACTGGCTATGTCAAATTCTAAATAAGTCTAAACAAGCATTATTATACCCAGAGTGGTTAATAGTTGTTTGTCACAATAGTCACATTCCACTAACATTCTCTTACTACCTTCTGACTGCATAGATGTGTGTGTGTGTGTGTGTGTGTGTGTGTGTGTGTGTGTGTGTGTGTGTGTGTGTGTGTTTACTGAGGCGTAGTACATGGACCACAAAAGACCATCTATAAAAAGAACCTGGCTGAAATTCCCAAGAAATAAGACAAATGCATTCAGACATCAAATAATAGTAATGCAGTCCAGGAGACCATTGATGAGCGTAGCCCACTTGCCCTAAAGCACTGCCTAGTTAAGTGACTTGCTCAGGGTCACACAGTAGGTAAACAAAGGCAGAGGGAATCAAACCCTCTACCATAAGAATCAACTTAGTCACATCTCATTGCATTAATCCTCTGTTCTAACTGCGAGACTCATAGCCTTAATACTCTGTGCTAACTGCCATGGGGTTGTGTTGTAAGTTGCAGGAGGGCAAGTGTGCTTCTTTAAAAGTGCCAGTAGTGGGAAACATATACTGAGTGCAGAACTGCTGTATGTTTGAGAATCCCTCTTCTCTGAGGTGCAATTACTTCAGCGTTAGTATAAATATGTAATGAGGGTGTGGGGTTACAACATGGGGTTGTGTTGTAAGTTGCAGGAGGGCAAGTGCGCTTCTTTAAAATGTGTAAACCTAAGTGGCGGTAGTGGGAAACATATACTGCGTGCAGAATTGCTGTATGTTTGAGAATCCCTCTTCTCTGAGGTGCAGTTACTTCAGAGTTAGTATAAATATGTAATGGGGGTGTGGGGTTAGAGCCTGCCATGTCAGAAGGTGTAGAAAGAGGGCTTGAAAAATACTTCTAATATGTAACAGTGAATTTAACACTTTTAGTTTTTCCCCATGAGTCACACTTAAAATTTTGGATCTTTTTAAGTCGAAGTATGTCGTCTTGAACATTTGATAGATAACCATGTGCGTGTGTCTATATGTGTGATTTTGAACTGACACTAAAGTATTTGATTTGTTTTGGAGATGTTGTCATCGCCTCTCTGTGCAGACTACAAGTTCTTTTACTGAGGTTGCTTGTCTAAAAGGTACAGTTTACAAAACCAGCCATATCCAGCTATTTTCTAGTGGCTGTGTTACTCTTGCTGGTACAGTAGAAGCAAACCAGAGCAAGCATGTATTCACGTTGACAAATATCTGTGATTAACTACTGTGATTCTGATGTACTTCAGATTTTTAGTAAACAGCTATGCTTTCTCAGAGGGCTCTTAAAGGATGAATATAAGCCATCATTCTCATTTGAGAGTTATTCAGTCGGTACTCTTTCGGGAAGGAGGTTATCGTGTCACTCTGTACTACTCCAAAGGTTTTATGTGTAACAGCATCCCACCCAGCCTTTACTGCGTTGCATGTGAATATAAAGGGGCAGGCATGTCCATAGCAGGCGCTAGCGAGCATCAGTAACTGCTACGAACTTAGGAGCAGGCACACATTTTTATCAATATGTATGGATCCTTAATGAATGCAAGAAAACTTTTAAAAAAACAAATAGGTAGTATTTAATCTGAAGGCTAGAAAAGGCTATGGCACTGAATATAAACAAGATGACTGCAGTGAAATATAGCAGTAAAGTGTAGTTATTCATCCTGTTGTAATAAATGAAGACGTACATGGAATGTTATGCTGTAAGTTTAAACAATTTATGTATTTGTGATAAACAGCTTATTAAGAAGATGCATTTCAGAGTCTGTTCACATTTATATGTTACAAGCTTCTGGCCAGAATGTTCTTAAAATCATTATGGAAACACCATCTTGGTTTTATAATTGTTATAAACTACCATCTAACACTTATCAGAAACTTAACAAATGGAGAAAAATATCCTTTGCATCAGTGTCTGTATGGCTATATTCAACCAAGCCACAGTTTCAGCATTATGTTGAAGGTATAAGCTGAACATAATTTCCTGGCACTAGAATATGAAAACAGCATTGTATCACCTGTTGTAACATGGAGTATGGGAAGGTCAAAGCAGCAAGGTTGGTAGTTTTTGTACTCAGCGTTTCACTGCATCACAACATTCTGTGTCACACATTGACTAAGATGTGTGGCTCACAGGAGTTCTAGAAGAAGGTGAAGGTGAAAAACAAAAGTAAAAGTTACCGTCTCCCTTTCTCCCAAGTTTGCATGAAGTCAGAATAGCATGTATAAAGATCAGGGTAAGGGGAGGCTTGCCATCACATCTGGGTGTGGGAAGGGTCTTACCCCTTGCAAAAAAAATGTGTGTCTTTTGTGCAACTTTGGGGATATTGCTGTTTTAAGTGAGTGACCTCTCATGGATTTAGACATTTTAGTTTTGTTTAATCACATGTCATATGAAACAGTGCATATTTAATTATAATAACCTCCCTCAGGAAACTGTCTAGCTGAACATGCATTTCCAAGATTTTGATTTAGTAATGTGATTGCATAGAGAAGAGGTGCAGTGTTAGTAAAGGGTATGCAGTGCAGATAGTAGAGATGCAGTGTTAATGAATGCTATGCAGTGCAGAGAGTAGGGTTGCATTGTTAATAAATGATATATAGTGCAGAGAATAGGGGTGCAGTGTTAATGAAGGGTATGCAGTACAGAGAGTAGGGGTGCAGTGTTAATGATACCACTCATTACAATTCACATCTACTCTCTGCAATCTCACTTGCCTTTGAGTGGAAATGGGGGTTGGGAGGGTGGTCTAATGGTTACGGTGTTTGCCTTACAAACACAAGGTGCAGGGTTTGAGTCTCACAAGGGATAATTGGCTAGGCTTAAAATGGCTCACAAGGGCAGTTAGCTTAGTACTAATCTATGAACCTATGAACCTATAAAAACATGCACATGCATGCCCAGTAGCCACAGATACCCACAGACTCACTTGCACTGGAATGAGAAGCTAGTTAGTGTTAAATGCCAATTAAAGCCACTACAAAGACATGTGTCTAGAGCATCTCTCCCCGGGCCTCCACTGAAAATTGGCTTAATTCTAAGTTGGACTTTCCCAGTTAACAAATGTTAAATAAATAAATAAAAATAAATTAAAAAAAAAAATAAAAGCCAATAGGATTAATCATAACCAGGCACTGCTGGTGAGAATCACCAGACGTGTGAAAACAGCAGGACCTAGATGGAAATTAATTAGGCTAATAAAATAATCATCTCTTGAAAAAAGACAGCTTCTGGAAATCATGAAATTCATGTTATCTAAAAACTCATTAAACATAACTAACTGAAGGGAGCTATGAAACTAAACACTCAGCAATGTTTCCCAGGCCTATTCTCTCAGCCTTACTACTACCCAGTAAAAAGCGGTAGGGTATGCTAGACAATAAAAACATTTTTGAGACTTGTTGAGAAGAGCAGGATAGTTTTTGTTTCACTGGCATAGAACACAACTTCTCTGGTGGTTATATATATGTGTAAAAACTATATTAAAAATCTTTACTTTACATTTGTGAATCCCACTATGAGTATCCAACGTCAGGCAGCCATCAGCAGTACACAGATTGCTAGACTGAGAGGAAAGAGAGATCAGATTATTTGGGTAGTCAGACAAAATAGGTCCGATATAATGTTTGGTATTTTGGGGTTAACATCTAGCTTAGATCATATCACTTCACATAAAATTTATGAAGTAAATCAAGTGGTTCAAAAACTATAATCAGAAAAAGTAAATAACATCTCATAACTGCGGTGGTGGTGCTGCAGTAGCGTTGTCGCCTCACAGTAAGACATTGTCCTGTTCGATTCTCAGCTAGAGCATCTTCTGTGTGGAGACATGCATGAATGGGTGTACCTTCGTTGAAGGTTGTGCATCAGAGCTGGCAACTCGGCATGTAAAAATCTACTGCCAATCATTAGCAGACCGGAGTTCCGCTGTGGCGACCCCTAACTGGGAAAAGCCGAAAGACACAACAACTTCAGAGAATATACAATGCATTGCCTAAGAGTCTGTATGATGGAGGGACACAATGTGAACATTTCTTTGTGTTACTGGAAAAACAACAAAGATTGTTAAATACCTGCTGGCCCTTGAATTATGAGAGTTGACTGTGGTACACTAGCAGAAGAAATCATTTCCTTAGCAGATACAATTGTCATTTAGTACTTCTTGTGACCCCCATCTTGCAAGCTCTGTTTATGTGGTGTATGTGGCCACATGTTCCTCATCATATTTGTCATTAATGTCTGTACCTTGGCAGATGCTATCAATTTCATTAATCTTATTTCAGTCAGGGAAGATAAAATACCCAAAGATGATTAGTAAAAAACACTTAATTCATTCTGAAAAAGATTCAGTATGTCTTGTGAACAAGTGCCAAAAATAATTTAGTAGGCTTAACCAAGAAAGGAGCTTCACCCTTCTTTTGCCAAAAGTACTAAAGCTAGGAGGATAGCACTTAGATTAAAAAGATATATTATTCTGTATCAGTTTTGGCAAAAGTTATTTAATACTACAGCTGTTACATTTTTCTGCCCTCCCCCATCTTTCAGAGTTGAGAATTCTTTGGAATAAGAGAGATGGAAACTAACAGATGAGAGGAGAGAAAATATATGTGAAGAACACTATATGGACCTAGTAGGTGATGTTGGTCTTAAAGAAAAGTGTCTGTCATAAAAAATGTATTTTTCTTTTTATCTTTATTACCTGGTGTGTGTGTGTGTGTGTGTGTGTGTGTGTGTGTGTGTGTGTGTGTGTGTGTGTGTGTGTGTGTGTGTGTGTGTGTGTGTGTATGTATGTGTTCCTGTATATATCTCTGTGTGTCTGTGTCTCAATACATTGGAACTCTCAGCCTTTGATACTAAATGTTTTTTTTTTTTTTAATCTCATGGTCTTGGGATTTATAGCCAAAATATTAAAATCTCTGGATCATTCAGTCCAACATCCATTATTCCATGTTTTCTATTGAGTTTTTCTGTTCTACAGTAACAGGTTGGCTGTGCATTCTGCCCACAGTGGGTAGGGAGAAATGTACTCATGACACATCTTGCTATCTAATAGAAACCATCTTGTAATAGAGAGTGCCCTTTTTGAGTGAAATTCATGGAAAATAAATGATCCAAGTAGCTTGTTGAAATTGCCATTAAATTCAAACTGACAACAGTAAAGAAATGGAATGACATGATGTTATTGTTTCAAACAGCTTATCATTTTTAATGCATTGCAACTCGGCATTACATTATCACATAGTGTCGACTGTTTATAACAACTTTAATACCTTTGATCTCAGCCAGGTACAAAGAAACTAAATGTTACAGCTTTGCTTGCAGGTTTGATGACTGATACAAATTAATTAATTGTTACAGTTTTGTTTGTGAGCTTCGATTACAGACAAACATATACAGATACTTCACAACATTGCTACATTTTTTAACTGATAGTTTAAATTTCAGTTTTTTCTTCATAGAACTCATACATTGTTGCAAGTGATACTAAAAAAATGTTGCTTTTCAGCCTCAGTTGATACTGTGTTTATATACTTGCGTCAGTTTTCCAAACAGGAGAGGATGTAGTGTGAATGAATATATTACATGGACTGTATTTGAAATAGAATGAATGACTGAGAGGAGTGTATTTTTCTGAATGAGAGAACGCTGTGTATGCATGAATGCAAGTTTGTGTGTGCTGTTACCTTCTAAATGAATGTTAGAGGATTGTTTTTATGAATATGAGTGTAAATTAATTAATTTGTGTAGGGGATTAGGGGATGAGTATGTAATTAACTACTGGCTTCTTTTAAAAAATAGAAAATTAGTGACATTTTTCCATAAACATTAATGTGCAAATTACAGACAGACCTGAACACAGTGATACAGAGTAACTATCACACAGGCACATGAGAGAGAACTACATTCAGCTGCAGTGTCTCAAGTCCTCTATTTTGAATATAATGTCAGCACTATCTACACTGTTGTAATTATTACTGACAGCATCAGCATTACATTGTTATTGTAGCAGGTAAGTCAGCACATTAGAAAGATCAAGCTGCTGCACGTGTTGTTGATGCTGTTTAATGTCACACACCCATATTAAACATAGAAGTGACTGCTACATAATGTTAAAAACAAATAAAATAAGTAATTGTTTTCTTTACCTGGAAATACTTTATAATGACCTCTTTTTGAATTTATTACCACGCAGTCTGGATCCACTATGTCTTTATTTTTCAATATTTTCATTTTTGGTAGAGTCTGAGGATTACCTGCAAGGTTCAGACCCCCACACACACACACACACACACACACACACAAAGCATTAACCTGATACCATCGTCACGGATGAGTCCAGCAATTTTGTGAACAAAAAATCCCATGTGAGTATTCTTTTACTAAACACTGGTTGGTGTTCCATACACCTTGTTAATCCAATGCAGTCGTAAGTCAGACATCCAGCTAGTAATGGCCTTCCAGTTACTGACTCCAGGCATATGTATTAGCTCCTTTAACAACAATTTTCCTTTTAAGATTACAAGTGATGGTAACTTATGACCATCACTCATGGCAGCAAGTTATACAGTTATGTTTTCATGTTTTTTTTTTGTTTTGTTTTTTTTACTTCTCAGCTGTCCAGATTTTGGAATGTCCAAATTTTTGCCTCAGATTTTTGGTCAGTTCCTCATAATTTTTTAATTTTCTGTCAAATGATTGGTAAGTCATAGATGATGGAAGTAATTAAATAATGGCAGGCATTTGAGTTTCAAACTTCATACCCTTCAGACATGTCATGGTAATGGAAAAGCCTGTTGTTTTATCAACTTTTTAAGTTTATAAGAGCAGTATTTTTCTCTTTGTCCATTTTTTGCTCTAAGAGGTTGAGAGGTATGGAACCGTCTTTTCTATGGTTCAGTTGCCAGACATATGAGTAGATACTACTGCAGTCTGAACCATGTTTGAGATGTCAGATTCCATGTTTCAGATGTCAGGATTTTGTGTAGTATTCTGCTTTATGCAAAGTGCTACAAACTCAACAAATATTTCCCTTGAAGTTTTCTAGGAGCTGCTCTCTAAACATTATTTGTTTAAAGGTTAACTCCTAGTAATTTAAAAAACTTATCTACTCAGCCTGGAACTGCATAATAATAATAATAATAATAATAATAATAATAACTCCCTTGGCAAAGGTCACTTGCCTTAGGTGCTATGTATTTTTGGGGAGACATTGTATTTTTCCCTGAGTATACATACCCAGGCTGCTAAATCTGAATGCCCAGTGGGATTCTTCAATCATCAAGCTAGCATTTTTCAGCAGCAGTTATAATCCCTGGAACACTTGCTTTTTTCACTAGGTTAGGTAACTGTTACACCAGGAGCATACTTGCATCTTGTCCACACACATGCTTTCTGATCTGCAGGCAGTGGCGGCTGGTGACTTCAAATCAAAGGGGAGCTGCAGGAGACAGCTGAATGGGTGGGGTCAATGGGAAGGGGTGCAGCCAACTAGAGGAGGGGGGAGCTCTGCTCAAAAAAAAACAAAATAACTACTATGGGTGCCAAACAGTCATTATGAGAGTCAAGTCCAATCAAAAATAAAATAGAAGAAAGAGAAAAAAAAATTCAATGGCTGCATGACGCATGGACAAAATATATAACAAGAAAAACAAAAAAAGGTATGAAAATATAAATTACTTTTTTTAATTTTTTTTTTAAAATACATAAAATCATGCTATCAAAAAACAAATAAGACTCATAAATAAGAACTTCTTGACTTAATTTGCACTAACTTTATAATCTTATTCAATTATTAAAAATTTCAAATAAATCCATGAAGTACCAAAAAAAAAGTGCCCCACAAAAAAAAAAACCTGAGCCAAAAAAATTCTTATCCAAAAAGGCCAAAAAAATAAAAGTGAAAAATCAAACAAAAAATAAATGAAAAATCAAGAAAAAAAAAAAAAAAACATTACTATAAAAAAGATACATTGCCACCATGGATTACTGTACAGGTTATATGACAGGTTATGGAAGTACAATCTAAAGAGACTCTTAAGTAAATGTGTAATCATTTCCTTTATGTAATGAATCTTCATGAGCATTATAAAAACTATCATTATATAATTAAATACATGCATATGCATACATTATTGTAGTATTCATTTCTAACACAGTATACATATCAACTTACTTTTGTCTTATGTTTATCTCAGTTTTTATAACAGTATATTAAAAGTTTGCTACTTAAACACTGCAAGCAGCAGTCCAGCTTAATAATATAACAAAAGGCACTTAAACAAGCAGAGCATAAACCAACATACCGAAAACAGAGAAATAAATGAAAACCCAGAAATAAAAAATTAGATCAAACCAAAATCAAAGCCACTCTTATTGTTTGACCTGCATAACTTGGGCCTTACATTCTGACACTCACTCCTTACCACTAGGAGCACATGCTCCGTGCTACACTGCTAGTTGGGGTCATCTGAAGTGGCTTGACATGGAAATGTTCACTTATGTCACTTGTGATGATGAACAGTATCTCTGACAAGCTTGCTAAAATCATGCAAAGAAATGCAACAACCTCTGAAACAAAAGGACAAGCTTAAAAAACTTCAGAAGCTAAAAGAAGATTTAAATTAGTAAAATAAAATAATATTGGTATTAAAATAGTATGAAATGTCTGAATGAATATTCTAATTTTAGTCTCTGGTATGAAAATAGTTTTCAACTGTTAATAAAAATTTTAAACTTCTAATTAAAATGATTTGTCACCATTTAATTAAAACACAAACATCAATGAAAAAATGAAAAAAAACTGAAAAGGAAAATAAAAAATAGCATTGAAAAATTAAAAAGTCTAAACACAAGTCATAAGGAAGTAATCTAAAATATTAAATAGAAGTTATTTCTTAAGAGAAAACAGTCCATTACAAAAAATAAATTGCTGTTTTGCTCTTATTGTTTTATATTCTAACTTATTAACCCTCCATAAATTTCTTGGAAAAAAACAAATTAGTTTCTTCCAAAATTGCTGTTTCAGAGGCATTTTATTTAAGGGATATTCAACATTTGAGTGGGAAATAAATTATGAATTCCAAAAATGGAAATGCAATTGATATATAACTAAATTAAAATATCAATTACCTTAAACTGGAAACAAATAATAAATTTGGTATACAACAGTACTAAAATTGCTCTTGTATAAAGTAAAACAGTTGATAGAACAGGTATTACTTTATCATTATTTTGTAGATGATTTTTATCTGAAACTCAGTGTGTCATTATTGAAGACTGATTTTCTGATTCTCAAACAAAACCAAAATAATTCCTAAATTTTAAAAGCCAGAAAATGAAAAATAAAAAGCAAAAACTGTAAAAGTTGTTTGCCAACAGTTGAAATCAGAAACAAATGGTCAGTTGGACCCTCCCCTGCAGCCATTCCTCCTTCCCATGGTCCAATGTTTCCTCCATTTACCCATTCCAATGATGTGCATACTGATTTTTTTCTCTGACTTTTCCAAACTTCACATTTTTGATTATTTTTACACACTAATGAAACAAACTGTTCATTTAAAAACTGATTAACATAATTTTTTACTTCATTGAAAAAACTTCTCTCATTTAAACAAAAAGACAAATTGTCATTCAATCAAATTGATTGACATTTTAAACGTGAAACAACTTTTCATTCAAACTTCAAACATTTAAAATGTTATAGAAAAAATCATTTAATCCTAAAATTTTACCATATATATTTTTGAATATAATTCCAGGCATTTTGAATATTTAAAAACTTGGGTGTTTTGAATGATAAAACACATAAACATAGAAACAGAACATCATAATCTTTGAAACAACTGCAATATGCACAACTATCAGTAAGTAAATATTTCTGCAATCAAAACATACTCAAGTAACAAAAACAAACTCTTAGTAGTAAAGTCTGCAAAATAATTCCAAATAATAATATATCTAAAATGAAGAGGTTGCAGTATTAAATAATTCAATATTAATTAAATTCATCTGAAAAAGGAAAAAATAAAGTTTCCTATAATAAATTACCTAAATTTAAAATAAAAAAAATAAATAGTTATATGCAATATAAAATGGATGGCAAACTAAAAATAGTTAAAATAGTTATAATTCAGTAGAGTAGTTGAGCATTCTAACTCCCAAAGTGAGTCAATGCTCATTAAGTTAAATTTCAGTACACACATCCCTTGCTAATATCAATCGTCTTAAAACTTCCTTCTGCAAGAAAAGCATAATCAGCCTTGTGCTGCAGCTCTCAAGCTTGTCATTCTAGTAAAATCTACTCAATAACTTCTCTCTTTCCATTCAATGTCATCTCAAAAAAAAAAGCCAAAACTAACTGGGTGGGTCAAAAGCTCAAAACCAGGGACACATTAAACATTGGCTTGTTAATCTCAGTCAAGGGCAGAACCCATGACAAAAATGCAAACTTGTATAAAATTGGGTACTGTCAAACAAAACCAGCAACACACACACTAGCATTTTATGCAAAACAGTTATAGCACAATTGAGAAAAATGCTGTACCTATATTCTTTTGTACTCTACATAATTTTTGAACATCATTAGTTTGTGACTATATAAGGTAACATTTCCAAAAAACATTTTGTAGTTTAGTTTGCCATACAATTAAAATCAAGCACATTATTATTAATAAGTCATAATTGCATAAAAAGAGTATATGTATATATTAAGTGCATTGCAGCAGCATTTTTAATTTTAGTTGTGCATTATTTTATTTCAGGTAGGTTGGGAGGCAACAAACAACAGTATGACTACAAATTGGAATTACCCACCAACACAACCTGTGTTTTTAAAAGTTTAGTTTGTTTCTTTCTTATCTATCTTTAAATTGATTGGCAGTGTCATAAAGTACTCGGTACATCAATTACTTGACAACTGGCGTTTTAAAAAGTTTTGTTTTTTTCACACCAGTTCAGCACCACAACACACACACCACACACACACACACACACACACACACACACACACACACACACACACACACACACACACACACACACACACACACATACAACACCAACACACACACACATCCCCAACATCCACCACCACCCACCCCATCCACACAAACCACTGTCCATAAATCCAAATCCTAAAAACCCAACCAAAACCAATCCAAATCCGCTCCATAAAATGAAATCTACCCCGGAAAGACACCAAGCGTAATTGAGATCCAGCGAGACCCCGTTCGCTCCAATCCACAGCAGACCACACAGCAATCAAACGCCCACCCCGGACTGCAAGCGCCAAACTGCTGCACACAGTCCGCTGCACGCAGGACAGTCCCTGCCAGTCTCAAACAATCCGCTCTGTTCCTGCTTCTTCATGTTTCTCAGACTACTGCGTTCTTCCATCATTATCCAGCATGGACTACTCCCAGCAGCATCTGCTGCAATCAGACTCTGTGCTGTCTTCTGTGCATTTATTTTTTTTGCTTTTATTTCTGTATATTTTCTCTGCAGGTGTGTCTGTTACCTTCCTTTTCTGCAAGCTGTCCTACAAAACTCTCAATCACATGACTTTATCTTCTGTAGCATTCTGCGAGCTGAAGCACAAAAGACCTGTACTAAAACTCTTTATGTTTAGAAGCATTAATAGAATAACTGTGATAATCGAATACAGGATGCACATTGTTAAAATGCCTCTGAAAGCCATAAGCTCTGTTAATTTATTAATTTTATTATTTTAACATGTATCCCTTTTTCCCAGGTGATCGTAGACAGTTTTTTATATTCCCACTGATTTCTGTGGGCTGCGCTTGTACATTGTTTCCTTTGTAGAGTAGTGATAACTGTGATAAAGAGTAATCAGGTTTATGAACTGGCTTTAGCACAGAGATTCAAGTTTACTCATTTAGGTTAGGTTAGATCAGGTCAGTATTTTACTTTTTGGGTATTTTTTTTGGAAGAAGTATTTTGCTGGCTTCCTTTTGGGGTTAGAGTCATCTGGACAGAGTGAGGGCAGTTAGATGTGTTTGCTTGTTTGTTTGCTTATTTATTTATCTGTTTGTTATTTGTGAGTTTACGTTATTTTAGGTTAGTTTAA
Organism: Protopterus annectens; assembly: GCF_019279795.1. Taxonomy (NCBI): domain Eukaryota; kingdom Metazoa; phylum Chordata; order Ceratodontiformes; family Protopteridae; genus Protopterus; species Protopterus annectens. The sequence continues at coordinate 708,478,931 of NC_056733.1, read as the reverse complement.
ATATTTTGCTCTGCTTGTTGTGCTGGTGTTCAGTGCCTGTCAAACCTTATTGGATTGTGGAGAGGAATGTTATGCATTTGGGTTCTAGTGTGGTACATCTTAGGATTTGGGGCCATGTTTTGGAGGTCTGACTGACTAGCTAGGTACTTACACTAGGAGCTCTGAACAGGATAATGTCTTTAATGAAGATCAAAGTTAACACTCATCTTTGGTTGGAGGTTTCACTGTTTTCATTTTAAAAGGCATGTGTAACTTTTTATTAATAAGAGCTTTTTTGGTTCTTGTTCTTAATGGGAAAGGTATTGGTAGGATATGTGTTATTCTACATCATTGATTAAACTGTGACGTCTTTAATGCTTCTTATTTACATTTTTTACAAGTGTTGTTGCCTTGATTGTGATGTCAAAAATAATATTTTTTTCCAGCTGAGTTTACTTTTTTTTTCTACATTCTTTTTTGTGTTTGTTATGCTAGTATCTACTAGTATAGACTACTTTATTCTCATTAATCCAAAATACCTTCAATACAGTGAAATATGGCTCTCCAATCAACATCTAATCCTAAACCCCAACAAAACTAAGCTGCTCCTCTTCTCCCCCACACGCAGGACCCCCCCTGCCATCCTTCAACATAACCACTAACAATGGCACTATCATCTCCCCAGAAGCCCAAACTAAACTACTGGGTGTCATAGTTGATAACAATCTGAAGTTTGATGTGCATATCAATCAAACTATCAAAACCATTAATAAAAGCTTGGCTCTCTTTACAGAATCAAACCTTTCCTGCTAGAACTGCAATTGACCTTTTTCATCTCTTATCAACTTTTCTCTACGCCTCACCTCTATTCTCCAACTTAAACAAAACAGATCTTAATAAACTATCATCCTGCTATAACCACATTGCCAGATTTGCTACTGGCACAGCCTACTGGACACACCACTGTCACAACCTAAATCACCTAGGATGGCTTGAACTGCCTAGCCTACTGCAGTTTAACCAGCTAATGGTTCATAGGTTCATAGGTTCATACTAGGCTATCTGCCCTGATGCAATTATAAGCCTAGCCCGATTCTGTATGGCTTACGCCACCCCTTGATTTGAGTATACTGTGCCCTTTAAGGTTTAGTTTACTGTGCCTCTATCTAATAGTGACACGGGAGTAATCCCTGGGACAAACCTACGATCCCCCATCCACCTATCGAGATTCTTCTTGAAGAGATTGAGTGAGGTGCTCTGCCTCACATGAACTGGAATTCTATTCCAGAGTGAAGGGAGTCTCTGGGTTATGAACCTGTCCCTCCAGCAAGTTCTATTTATTTCTGTGCTGAGGTTCAAGTCCCTCGTGTGGCTCTAAGGGATTTAGATTTACTGAGGTGGAGCATGTCCATTAATTCTGGATTTGACATAGCTTTGTATGTCAGGCATAGATTGCCTCGAAGTAGGCAGTATGCAACTGAGTAGAGCTGGAGTTTTTTTTTAACCGAGCAGCATATGGCATCTGTTTGAGACCCTTGATCCTCTTGGTGAGATACTTTTGGGGTCTTTCTAATTGCTGCGGGTGTCGGGTAAGGTACATCCCAAAAGGGGCATTGTATTCTATGATGGGCCTGATGAGGGATGAATAAAGGGGCACGATTACCTCTCTTGATCTAGATGTGAAACCCTTCGTGATGAGGTGGGCTATGTAGAAGGTCTTCCTAACCTAAATGGTGGCACATAAAGTCCTTTACCAACCAGAAAATACACCTGCATTAAAAAATATTATCAGCCCCTAGACCAGCACCCAGCCACTGTGATCATCCACTAGACTCCTAGTTCAAACATACAAATCCAACTATTCAGCTGGAGACTCTCTGTTTGCCAACTCTGTGGGAAAAACATGGAACAGACTCCCGGCAGACTTGACCCTAGAACTCTCACTGACTCGGTTCAAAAACAAACTCAAGAAATACTTCAAAACACATTGGTTATGTCCTTGCACTAACCCCAACTAGTGACCTCTCTATTACTTAGGTGCCTTACCTTCAACTACTTCTAACTTTTTTCTACCACACCATTTCAGGAAGGGTCAATTGTATAACTGCTGCTCAATGTGTCTTAAACCTGAATGTAATGTTATGTATATATAACTTTGAAAATAATGTTATGTTTTGTAAAGTGTTTTATAATAAGTTAGTACTATATTGCTAAATGCTGGTATCGCTTATTAATGTAATCTGCTTGAAACTAGCATTTACTAAATGTTCAATGTGTATTATTATCTTGGAGCTTTTCTCCCCGGGCTTCCACTGAAAATGGACATATATCCAGTCAGACTATCCCGGTCAACAAATGTAAAATAAAATAAATAACATGTTGTATCTAAACAAGACGGCACTCTGATAACTGTGGAAAAAAAACAACTGCATTACTCTGGGGGGTCTGGAGGACACAAGGCCCTTGAAGCCATGGGGAGTCTAGATGCTCTGAGATGCATTTCTGAGTCTTTTAAAACAACCATTTTCATCCAGTGATTGCCTGAACAAAAACTATGATTAGAAAAAAAAAGAAGAAGAAGAAAATAAATTTAGTTACCCTTCAGTTTTGCTTTTTCTTGCAACCTTTCAACACACCATAATTGACCAAGACTATACTGTAATAATAAAATTAAGCTGAGGGTCTGGAGACTGCTAGGCACAAAGAAGCCATGGTGTTATAGGTACTCTATGGTACATTTTAGAGCTTTTTTCCAACCATCTGATCTAATTATGGCCTTAACAAAAATCATGAATGCAGAAAAGAAATTCAATCTTACTTTTTTATTTCATAAATAAGTCATATCCTCATTTCAATTTTCAGAGCTGACCAAATGTCAGTTCACAATAAACTAAGAAGACAAATGCTTATGAGGATGCAGATATCATATCTAGAAAAATAGTACCTGCCCCCTACCCCTCTCACCTCAAAATAGGTAGCCACATTCTGCTTCCCCCATGGTGTTAAATTGAGAATAAAGTTAAGGTACAAATGCCTACAGACAGATTTATATACATTATATCTCCTCACCCCTACTCCCAAAAGATGGTCACCTTCTGTGTACCATTCTGATGTCAGACTAGAACAAAACTGGAAAAAAAAAACAAATAGAGTGTAATATATTTGTTGTCAGACATATATAAACATGCTTATTTACTCTTTCCCAAAAGATAGCCAGTATGTGCATCAAATGTTAGTAGGGAAAAGAAAAAAAATATTTGCAATAATGTTTCCAGCTTGCTACTTCTAGAGACAGTGTAGTGCTCCTCTACAAGCTATAACAACCTTTGTTAACTTCTCTGAAATTTGTGGGAGAAGTTAAAGAAATAACAACCCCACTATCCCCAGACCAACGCAAGATGTAGTGACCACTGAGGTTTGGGAGGAATGTTAAAAAAGTAATGACATTGTCCCTAGCCCCAACACAAGTACAATGACCTTCTGTGAACACCTATGAGCAGGGTTTTAGACTAGGTGGGGCTCATAGCAGAGGTGACTACTAAGCACATATCAAACATCACTCATACAACTTTGGTGAGTGGGGGGCTGCCAACCCCCAGAAGTTCTGAAGGTCTGGATATTCTGTGATACCTTTCCCCTTATTTTTTTAGAGATAACTGTTAAACTGAGCAAGTGACAACAGGGTCAGTTACTTCCATCCAGACAATCCCCATGAAGCAGTTATAGCCACTTTGATGTACAATTACACGTCTGATGGTGATAGGACAGGGTAAACATGTAATGTATTTCACACTTGTTTCAAACAATTGCCACACATTAAAGTACACAGTGGTGCAGTGGTTAGTGTTGTCACCTCCTCAGCAAGAGGTTCTCTTGTTTGATTCTCAGATGGGGTGCCTTCTGTGCGGAGTCTGCATGTCCTCCCTGCTTTTGTGCTGTTTACCTCCAGGTGCTCCGGTTTCCTCCCACATTCCAAAGACATGCATCTGGAGCATTTCTCCCCAGGCCTCCACTGAAAATGGACTCTTTCCAAGTAAACCAAAAGAATTGGCAAGGCAAGCTGAACAACACTGAAACCAAAAACAAAAGCTTGCTGTGGAATCCAAATAAAGGTACGAAACCTGTAGAATAGTGCTGGTTTATTCAAAACAAACGCCAAGTAGCAAAATCATTAACGCCACAAAACTGGATACGTTTTCGACATCAAATTCAATGTCTTCATCAGAGGTAATACAATCCACCCAGTAAATGTGCCTTTTATACATTTAGTTAAACAATTAAAATTGATTCAATTATTCAATAAAGAAGCTGTATAATTAATTAAGAAAAAAATCATCAGTTAATTTCCATGGATACAAAAAGATAATACAATACAAGTGTAGTTAAAATTGTTATGTACTTAATAAAAAGAACATTATAGTATATATTTAAAAAATATTACTGAAATAATACCATAAAATGTATATATAAAGTATGTAAAAAAATGTTGTAAATAAATATCACATTAGTCCTTCAAAGACAAAATAATAATCAAATAGCAGGAGGCATCTAGTCATTTTCCTTCACAGAAGACAGCCACCGCAATTATAAATACCCTGTCTCTGTCTCTGGATATTAGATGCCCAATTATGTAGTCCATATTATTTCTTAAAAATGAACACTAGTCCTGCAGTCAGTGACTGTTTAAACTTAGCAAACAACAAGAGGGTCAGTTACTTTCATCCAGCCAACCCCAATCCCTAACCACTAGTTATAGTCTGATGGCCATGCAATATTATTTTACCTCCACAGTCCACACAAACAAGTCATCCCACATTAAAGTATTCCAGACCAAGTAGCACCTCACAAATCACAAAGTCAGAAAAAGATTGTCAAAAATATCTGGTTGATTACTGCCAGCATCACGAAATAAATAGCAATGACACACCTCATTGCATCATTTCTCTCATTTCAACTGTCGACACAAATCACAAAGCCAGAAATATTGCCAAAATAATCTGACTGATATCTCACCAACACAGCGCTACTCATTCTGCAGAATGTCTCTGATTTTGACCTCTGTACCTCATATTTTTTCCTAGTTTATTTCTTACCTTAACAGTCAGTCATTAGAGACCCATACTTCTCAACATTTTACAAAAAAAAAACTCCTTCATGTGGCTTCTCACCCTTATTTTAATGCTGTGAGATTTCTACTCCCATGGCCTTGCAACATTTAAACTGAAAGTAATGTGATTTAAATGTCAAGTTAACTGAAGCACCGCAGTCTAGGAGCACTTACTGTTCCATGGGCACATTGCTCTAAAAAATAAAGAAATAAATAGGGAAAGGGCACTCCTATAAGTACAGTGCCCAAGGCAACCACCTAGTTCACTTATGCATAAGGCCAGACCTTTTTGTTATTTTTAATATATAAATGTCTTATTTTTTTGCTTTATAGTTGTCCTACAATGTTTAAATAGGAACTGCTTAAGTTGATAACTTATGCTTTATAATTCTGGATGGGAATTTGTAGTGATCCTAGTTTCTATGTATTTTAATATATCTTTCTTTGATGTACTTTAGAAATGTTATTGTGTTTATGTTTTTAGTTAATTGGTTTATTGTTTTATGCTCAGAGGCAGTATGTTTCATGTATTAGAGTATATTGTGTTTTTTACACTGGGTTCTTTGCTGCAGGGCTTAGTCAGGCAATGTTTTATAAATAGGTCTATTTCATGACGATGTGTTAGAGTCTTGTATTTATGAGTGGCTATTGTTAGGATGTGTGTGTAAGTTTTTGCATGTATCAACATATATGCATACATATGTGCATATATATATATATATATATATATATATATATATATATATAGCATAGAAAATGTCTACTGGGGTTCCTTGCTAGGTGTATGTAGACAAATATGAAGAGAGCAAGCTAAAGGCAGCGAGAGAAAAAGTGTGTGTGGGGGGGGGTGCATAGATCTAATTTGTATGATCAAAGTTTCAGAACATTGATCATCGCAAGATTGAGAACAGATGATTGACATAATGCAATTTCAAAAAACAGAAATACACACCAAACAAGCAAGCCCCCCTGCACCCAAATACCCAAGCTAATTATATATACCAACTCTGAGATCACAACATAGTGAAGAAAATGGCAATTTTTGTGACCCCCCCCCCCCCCGTACTGTAATCTCCACAGAAATAGGCCTCCCGTTTTAGATTGTCAGCAGTTTGGTCTCAGTCTTCTGATGTCCGGCGTTCTGAAACATTGATCATTTGAATTAGACCCATGTGTATATGGGTGCAGGTTTTTGGCTGAGCATGCATTTTGTCAAGTGTTGTGGCAGGTATATTTGGTTGAAGTCACATTCCATCATTTTTTTGCAGTAGCTGTGTGTCACACAGTTGACTAATTGGCTGATTGTTTAGTTGTTTATGTTTCTCTTTGGTCACTGTTGGACAATTGCGGAGTTAGTATATATAAGCGAGGGTGTGTGGGAGCAAACCCCCCACATTGGGGGAACTCCCCCATATAAAAGTAATTTTCTGGTTTTGCTAACGTTGTTGCAATGATCACAAAAGCTTTTCTCTTGTCTATTAGAGATGGTTTTGTAGTCATTCTTGTTAATGGTCTCTTAATTAGGTGCGTTTGTGTTGTTTTGTAGCTTTACTGTAACGTCTGTAACAGATTGTCTATTAGGGTTGCTGTGGCAATAGGTTGACGTATGACCCCTCCAATATGAGAAGGTTTTATTGGGGGGAGATTATTGTAATGATTGCAAACACTTATCTATTAAAGTTACTTTGTTTATCATTTTTGTCATAATAAAGTGAGTACTGTATTCACTTGACTTAGTTTTCAACTTTTTTAGACGACTAGACAAGGTTCCACATTACAGAACTGCTGTATGATATTCTTTACCTTTATTGTTAGCAAGCTCATACAACATGTTTAGGACTGAAACTGCATGTTCCACTTTTATATGCATGTTAATCCCTTAATGTCAAGGCTGAGGCAACCTGTCAGCATGTACTGAGACCGCTTGATGTTCTTCGTTTTCCATTGCTGCAGTCCTTACTATTGGGTATAGTGTCATGGCGATCCTCAGTCTTTTGCCGCATGGTCCGATGCAGAAGCAGTTTTGCGAGTGCAGGTTGGCGTTCTGAGATATTTCAAACAGAGTTGAAACATTTTGGTTTTTCTTGCCTCAGTATTTAACCGGATGTCAGAAAAGTGAATAACTGTATTTCTTGTGGGAAGCAGATACCGCATGGGATTATCATACATTGTGTATACCTTGTTTAGGCCTGAGCACGACATTGTTGGTTGGATTTAACAAACGCACTATTAAGAGGAGGCTAGATTGTGCCAGGTTAGTGTTTGGGAAGAGTTGCAATTATAATATGCCGAAGGACAAAACAGTGAAGCCTAGGGTTGATGAACCGGCAGTCCTGGACGCCGGTTCTTTAGAAGGCTCAGTGGAGCCAGAGGTTTTGCCAGGAGTTTCCATGGAGTCTCAGGCAGAAACCTTACTGTTACAGGATGTGCCTTCTCAGGAGGTAGGCCAGGCTGAGGGGCTTCTCAGGTAACTGTTCTTCCCTCTCTTCCCAAGGTAGTTAGGGCCTCTCCTTCTGTTGCCAAAGCTTCTTTTAGAGGTAGGCCAAGTTCAGCTTCTGTGGGGGCTTCTCCTAGCATTTCGGCTCTGTACCTAAGTAACATATGCTTAAAATGGCAGAAGATTTGATTACTATGATTAGAGGTTCTATGGCCCCGCCTGATAAGAGGCCTAGGGTGGAACAGGAGTTTGATAGTTTTGAACAGTGTTCACAGGCTTCAGAGTCTTCTGAAGACTTACAGGAGTATCCTACTTTTTCTGATTCTGATGTGGATGATTCCACTCCTACAGCTTCTCCTCCTGAGGATTTCTCATTTTCAGAGACTCTGCACTCCATGAGGGAGCACTTTAAATGGGAAGGCCAGGATTACTCTGATTCCAGGAAAAGGCTTAGGAATTCTTGTTTTACCCCAGCATAGGCCCTTAGCTATTCCTCCTGTGTTGAATGTGGTGGAGGATGCCTGAACCCTGACTCCTTGCCTCCTGCTCCTGTTAAGCCTGATACTGATAAAGAGGCAAGGGCTTTGGATAGGTGGGGAAAGAAAGTGTATACTTCTTCCACTCTAGCCATGACATGCTAAAATATCAAAATTATCTCCTTTCACAATTGAAATCTAAGGTGGATGCGGTATTGAGTGTAAAGAGTTGCTGGATTTGGTTCATGTGTCTGAACAAGTGGGTAAGCATTCTTTGCAGTGTGGTTTTGATGCTGTACAGGCCTCCTCGAGGGTGGCTGCTACTAGTTCTGTTCAGGCATGCCTGGTTGAAGGATCAGAATTTAGCTGAGCATGTTAAGACAAGGATTTTGGATGCTCCTTTACAGTCTGATGTGTTGTTTGGATCGCCTGTGGAAGCAGTTTTAAAGAAAATGGAGGACAAAGCTAAGTCTATGCAAACTGTTAAAGATTTTTTGCAGGTGCAGCGACTTATCCTGCTTATGATTCCCAGTCTAGGGGTAGGTCTAGACGGTAGGGCAGGGCTCAAGGTTCTTTTAGGCCTAGATCAGGAAGTTCACCTGCTCAGACTTAACAGACCCAATGACCTGCCTTTTCAGCTGCCAGTGGATTCTTGTCTGGCAGCTCCTTTGGGAGCAAGGCTGTCTCTTTTCAAAGAAAATGAGGATTTAATTACTCAAGACAGATGGGTGTTGGATCTCATTCATCACGGTTACAGATTTTATTTCCACACAATGCCCCTTTCAAAGGCATGCCATCCTCCACAAAGAAAAGAGGCTCACAAGCAAGTTTCTCAGTTACTCCAGATGGGGCCATTCAGCCAGTCCCTGTATCAGAAAGGGGCCTAGGATTTTATTCTCGCCTGTTCCTAGTACCGAACACGTGGAGACCAATTCTGGATTTATCTCTCCTCAACACTTATCTGGACATTCCCAAGTTCAAGATGTTGACGTTACAACAACTTTTACCTCTGCTGGGCAAAGATCACTGGATGGTAATTTTAGATCTCAAGGAAGCTTACCTTCATGTGCCTATAAGGCTAAGTTGCAGGAAGTATAACTGGAAATTCTCATTATCAGTTCTCTGCATTGTTATCTACTGTATTCACAAAGGTTCTGGCTCCAGTGATAGCTTACTTCAGGCTTCAAGGAATTCAAATCTATCCTTACTTGGAAAGGAAGACCTTCTACAGCATCTGGGAAAGTCCAGTCTAGTACCCTCTCAAGACATGTGCTTTCTGGGTGTGAGACTGAATACAGCAGCATCACCTATCTCATTAGTCCGTGCTGACTGCAAGGACAGTCCTTCAAGCATTAGGGTTCATGGCATCTTGTATTCTGGTGCTTCCCAATGCCAAACTGCATATGAGGAAGCTGCAATGGTATCTCAAAATGTATGGACACAGCACTGCCAGGATTTGGACACTGTCATTCAAATAATACCTTGCCTTCAAAAAGAATTCTTGTGGTGCAGATTTTAACGACAGATGCCTCGGACATTGCTTGGGGAGCTCATCTAAATGGAAAGTGGATACAAGACAAGTGGCCTGCCAGACTACAGCATCTACATATCAACATGAAGGAGATGTTAGCAGTCCAGTTTGCATTAATGGCTTTCAAGGAGTTACTTCTTCCAGGGCAGGTGTTGATTCTAACAGACAACACAACTGTCATGTGGTACATCAACAAGCAATTCTTATCCTCTATGCAGGCAAGCAATGATTTTATGGGAGACTAACTAACTCTTCAGGCAAGGTTTCTGCCAGGAGCACAGAACTCCTTAGCAGATGTGTTAAGCAGACAAATCATGGATGGAAACTGGATCTTCATGTATTTCAGAAATTGACAGTGTCATGGGGACTCCAGACATAGATCTGTTTCCACTAAACCACCAGCTGCCACAGTATTGCACAAAGGGTTTCATCACACAGCTTGGAAAGTGGATGCTCTGTCTTTCAGTTGGAAAAACCTTCATGTGTATGCCTTTCCACCTCTGCCTCTTCTTCCAAAGGTACTATTAAAGGTCAGACAAGACAGGCCAAGGATGATTTTGATAGCTCCAGATTGGCCTCGCAACACTGGTACCCACTACGGAGTCTGGTAAAGAAGCCTCCATGGCCTTTACCTCTGATTCCTCATCTGTTATCTCAGAAGGACGGTCATCTGCTCAATGTCAAGCTTCACTCTCTTCATCTAACAGCCTGGCATATTCTCTGTTGAAACACAGCAGGTCTCAGCTTCCTCAACAAGTTTTAAATGTGATTATGGAAGCTAGAAGACCTAGTACAAGGAAGAAAATGGAAGAGATTTTTATTTTGGAGTACAGCAAAGAATTTGGAGATTTCTGAGCCTAATTTGAGTGTGGCTCTTCAATATCTTACTGAGTTATTGGACAAAGGTTTGTCCTTCTCTTCCATTAAGATTCATGCTGCAGCAATTTCAGCTCACTATGATTGTGACCCACCATTGTTTATCCTTTGTTCAAGCAGTTTCTTACAGGGGCAAAGAATATAAGACCCCGAGCTCCTACTCCTGCTTGGGATCTCAATTTTGTGTTGGAAAAACTTACTCTACAACCTTTTGAGCACTTGAAATACTTGTCATGGAAGACTGCTTTTCTGTTGGCTATTACTTCTGCAAGAAGGGTGTCTGAGTTGCAGGCCCTTATGGCAGTAGAGCCCTTTGATTTTCCATAAGGATAGGGTATCAGTGGTTTCTAGTGTGGCTTTAAACCAAACTATTCATTTGCCTACAAAGATTTTGCACACTTTAGATGTACACAGGCGGACTAAGGATTTTAGGCAGTCTCAGCAGTTGTTTGTTTCTTTTGCTTTGAGTTCACAGGGCAAGCCTGTGTCAAAACAAACTATTTCTAGGTGGATTGGCTTTTGCATTGCATTTTGTTATTCCCATCATGGCAAGGAGATTCCAGCTGGGATTAGGCCTCATTCCACTAGGGCTACTGCCACTTCAACAGCATTTCTAAGGGGTGGCAACTAAGGATATTTTGGAAGCAGCTACTTGGAGTTCAGTGCATACTTTCTCTAAGCATTATCACCTTCCTATTTACTCTAAGTCTAGAGCTGGTTTTGCCACAGCTGTTTTGCAAGGCATGTTGTCAGCTCCTACTTCTTTATGATTTGCCAGCCTCCCTTACCTCTGCTTTGGGATTCTAGGACTGCAGCAATGAACATAGTACAGTTTTGTACCTACCATAAATGTAGATGTCCCTCCTTCCCCTCTGTGTTTTAGGGGTGTTTGTGTAGGTGAGTTTACTTGCTTATATTTTTGTATATATTCCTGTATATATTGTACATGTTTTTGGTGCAGGTATTTTGGGCCTTGTCTTTTTAGGGTCTTCTGACATCTGGGGCAAGAAAAGACTGAGGATAACTATACCCAATAGTAAGGACTGCAGCAATGGAATCCTCGAACATCTACATTTATGGTAGGTACAAAACTGTACTTTTTGTAAATGAACATACTGCACCATTTTATGGATAAATGTAGGGGTGTCGTGTCTAAAGTGGTGTCAGTCCGTAACCTTCTTTCTACACTAATAAATCACATTCGTAAAGAAATCTTTTATGTATGTCAGTTTGGTGTATATTTCGTACAGTTGTTTATTTTTAAACTGATTCATCTGTTGCTACATCCTGCTCTGTAAAATGGTTATTTGGATCAGTTGACCACATGTAGTATTGTTAACTGCACTGCAAAGTTGTGCCTTCATTAAATAATCCCATAATTACTAGTTCTCATTTAGCAGGGTTTTTTTTGTCTTACTTTATTATTGCACAGCTAAGTTGTTGTCTCTTATCTCCACAATGTAACTCTTACAATAATTTTCAAATATTTTAATGCTGTCCAGTAAATATTGGATGCATACCATGTCTCTAACATCATTGTTGTCGACAAATATTTCACACAAACAGTCTGATTATTTTCACATGATGTGTAGTGTTACACATCGAACACAGTGATACTCCTGCAGGCAATCTCATTATGTAACCTTTTTACTAGAGAATGCTCGCTGGTTCCAATTTGTTTACCTTCACCTATTGTTCTCTTTGCAAGTTGACCTTGCTCAGAAGGAGCAACCTGCGCTAATGCAGTTCTCACCCCAGACATTGTTCTAAAGCAGTGCAGAGGGTGAGACACTTCTCATTTTTGCTGTAATGCTGATATCAGTGCTCTGGGTAGAGCATGTTACTTTTTAGTCACCAGTGAAAGGAGCTATGCCCACACAAAGATGGGACAATAAAATATCTTCTCCCTTTGCCTAAAACACACACACACACATACATACACACACACACACACACACACACACACACACACACACACACACACACACACACACACACACACACACACACACACACACATACACACACACACACTGTCCAGGAAATCAAGAGCCCTTTTTCCCTTTTCATTAAAATTTATTGTTATAATGAGTTAGTAAATGGAAATTACATATTATTTTAGGAACAGTCTGCAATAGGTACAGTGAGGTTTAATTAGCTGTCCTTTCATTTATGTGATGGGCTCTATTGCTCTGGGTATTAGCCTCATTTTGTGAACTTCACCTGACAGGAACTTCTTCAGCATTCTGCTATAGTAGTGACAAATTATTACTTCCAGTAACTGCTGTTTAATCCATCCTGAGACATGATTTATACTGAGGTTGTAGTACCCCAATAGATATGGTTAAACACGGGAGTCTGGCTTCACAGAAAGGAGAGCACAAACTTCCAAGGAAAGAGAATGTATGCGCCCTTGTGAAGCATGTTGTATTTCTGGACAGCCGACATGACTGTAGTGAGTTTTCTGTCTCCCTTACGTATGATCGTATTCCTTTTCTTCAGCAGACTCATTTGCCATCCAAGTTGGGACTGCCACCTGTGTATCCACTGAGGAGGGATAAAGTACACATTTGCTGGGTAGAATTGCAGGGGACTCTGGGTAAATAGGACCATGACATATACAGTGTTCAGCGCTTTCTATTTCACTTTTAGTATTGCTTTACCCTTCCCAAATCCAAACTCATTGGCAGAGAGTTCAAATCCAACCTGGATATGTGCCTGCCACCACAGTATTATACATTTCTCTCTTTATATATAGCTAGATAGATATGTAAATACACACACACACACACACACACACACACACACGCACGCACGCACACACACACACACACACACACACACACACACACACACACACACACACACACACACACACACACGCACGCACGCACACACGCACGCACGCACGCACACACACATTTTTTATTGATTGAGTGATCAATGTATGTATTCATTGCCCATTTTCATAAGGGACCCAAAGGAGAAAAAGCTCCCAGAGAAAAAAAACAAACTACAGTAACATTTAACAATCTTGAACATAAACATGCTACAATTAACACAATAAATAAAAACAACTACAGTAGCAAAATAATGAATATAGTTAAATGTTACAATGGCTAACAAATAATGCCGCAAGTACCGTTAATGAGACAGTGATGTTGAAAACCACAGTACCCCTAGATAACACCAGGGGCAGCAGAGTTCTAGCGGTAATGTCCCAATGTTGGAAAGAACAGCTATTTCAAGTGATTGGAGTATTCCTGTATCCAACTTTCCAGCACTGTATATTAACTACTGAACACGTATATAAGGTTATTGATCAGTGCAGTACCCCACTAAACAAATGTAAATAAATAAATAAAGATCAGGGTAATAGCCAGCTCTAAAGAGCACATTATTCAAAAGCCAAAAACAATGTTGAACTGTTTCATACCATGTAGTCAAAGCTGCTGATTTATGGTGGCTATATTTCATTTCCATTTTTCTGAGACACAGCTGTGGGGATTATATGTACAATTGTAAAGTATAACTTGCAATTAATGTGATAATTTCACAGTCTCTTTTAAATAAGTACAGTAAACGCAGATAGTAATGATATAACAGTAGTTAAAACATGTCAGCAAGTGCAGGATTAGTAAATCTATAGGGGAAAAAGCTTCTTCTGCTTTGTAACAAATCTGATACAAAATATCAGATTTCATGAAATACATTTTTATTCTGCTTCAGCAGCCAGAGCAATATCCTTTTCAGTCACCACTTGTCATTAATTTAAAAGTTTAGCCAAAGGTTCAGCAGTCCTAAGGAACATAAATATCTTCTGGCATTTATTGTGAGTGACTAGGTTTTAAGATTTGCAGTGTGTTGTAGGCCTGTCTGCTCTTTAACCACACTAGATAAGCTGGGTATCCCTGTCTGTACAATATACAAATAGGAGGTTATCACATTCGTCCATATGTTTTAGGGTACTTTAAAGTCTGTAGTCTGTCATGATGAGTGAGACATGTTTTAAAGACCATCACCAGCATTTTATTAGATTCTTCCTGCTTCACCCTGCAAACAATTAACGGCCTTCCACTGGTTATCAAGCTTAATTCCCAGGTTGTGATGTTGTAGATATCTGATTTTATTGTTGTTCAGTTGCACAGAGCAGTAAGAAACTGCCCATGTTCAGCCATGATTGGTGGAATATGCCACTGACATTTAATAAAAATATATGTTGAAACAACTGCACTTAAAAAGAGTCATCTTTTATTAATGCTGTCATACACAGCAGGCATTCAAAATGGGATGCAGTCAACTGTATGAGTTTTACAAATCCATGTTCAGGGTGCTAATAACCCCACCTTCCTGTCAACATAGTTCCCCCTTGGTTATGTATACAACATGGGGCACATGGTGCAGCAATTAACTATGTTTCCTCAAAGTACTTGGATCTCACATTTGGTTGTTATCCAGGGTACCTTCTGTCCATAGTCAGCACTTCTTTCTTCCTTATATTCTTGTGTTTTTTTGCTATATGTTATGTTTGTTTCTGCATTCCTAAGATATACCTTATGTAAGCCAGTAATCATCGAATTTACCCATAGGTAAAGAGTGACATTTTTCTGGTAATTAGCACAGACAGTTCAGGTTATGACCTGTTAACGAGTTGCTTCATGTGGTCGAGGGACTGATTCTCTCAGCCTCCTTTTGCATAACTGTGTGATTCACAGTAAATCACTTAACCAAACTGTTCCCCTGGGCTGAGTCTGGAAAAGGCCCATGTGCATCAGTGCTCTATCCTGGTTAACAAATACAAAAAAATAAAATAAATAAATGTAGTCACATGTGCATGTGCATCCTGCAACTGATTGGCATTCTCTCCAGCTAGCATTAGTTTCTCAACCTTACTCCCACTGAATGCCAACATAGCTTCTGAACCCTTTGCACTCTTGAACTGGGTTACATAGGTAAACACAGAATGAATGAATGGGTAATCAGTAGCTCTGAATGCAATGAACATAAGAGGCAATATTGATGCTGTTACTCTCGTGGACATTATTAAGTTAACCATACTGTAGTTGACCAAGGAAAATATAATTTATGAGATTAACAGATAGAATGCCCATGAGTATCTGAGTCCATCCGTACGTTACAGCTATCCCCTGCATTAGCCAATCCAATGTCCTTATTCTCTTATTGTTGGCTGTGTGTCACATGGCTGTAAACCTGTCTGATGACTTGCATCATACAACTGCATCAGCTATGAGGCAGTGTGCTCCAGGACCCCCACCACATGAAGTAGTATTTTTGATGTGCCCATCGGTCACAGGAAATGCTTATGTTGTTAGAAACGCCCTGACACTGATGTAATATCATGGCCTCACCCATATATTGGCAAGGGAGTGTTGAACTGTCCCATCTGACAGAAGTAAATTTAGTTGCTGTTTAGCCAAGTTTATACCTGTCTTTATCGTTATGTAGTCAAAGATGAGTCAGTCTAAACTGGTTCAAGGATTCTTAGGTAGTCCATTACTGGTACCTCAGAACTTGAATTAAAATAGCGTGCTTGAATGTAACCCAAAGCTATTCTTTCACTTGTGTATTCAGAACACAAGGAACCTGCTATAACTGACAAAACTGCCCCCCCCAAAAAAAATTCCCCTTACTTCCCTTACCTTTGAAATAGCCTATACCAGAAATTATGCAGTAGCTACCTCAGTGTGTGTGGGTTTTAAATTTAGTTTGCTGGATCAGTGATTTACCCCAACAGGTTTCAGCTCCTTAGCTATTTGGACCTGGTATCTCAGTACACCACTTTTTTCTGTTTGTGATTTTTTTTCTTGCAGTAGAGTGCATAAGTGGGGCTCCCTTTTGGAAGTGCAAGCCTCAGTAATGTAAGTCCTAACACTTGAGATGCGACAATGCAGTTCAAACTGCAGTAACAACAAACTTTGAAACTTACTGTTAAAATGTTTAAGCAATTTTGCAGTGGGTACTTCACTTCCTTGCACCACCTGCGTCCCGAATATTTCTACTATTTACATATACAGTTACTAACTGTGATATCATTGTACTTTGGAGTAGGTTAATATTCCAAGCTACTGTAACCTTACAATTACTATATATTCTTCCTGTTTGCACCTAAATTACTGTTTTGAGTGCTGTAGATATTATCCTTGAATTTTCCATGGGAATCTCATTTGAGCAACATGATTTGCACACAGTACCACACTGGTCATGTCAAATGTAATCATAATGCATGCAGTGACCTTTTATTTGCCTTCCTTGTTTCCCTGTACCTCATCTCTGTTGCTTGAAGGGTACAGGGTACGTTTATAATGAGCCTTAGAGTGTAACCAGCAAATGGAGGAAATTATCTGAGACAAATGTATGGGGTTCTATTCTAGTGAAACTTCAAGTCCTCAGCCAGTGAATAACTGAGTTATAGATTTTACAGCCTTTGTCATCCTCAGCTGTGCAGATTTGACTACCATCATAGGCCACCTGCTGAAGCACACAATGTCCTATTCCAAGGCTACTGTAGAATTCTTTTATTAATTATTTTAATAACTTAAATAACAGTAGTGGAGGTTGAGTGTCACATGATACCACATTATACAAACAGTCACTTGTGTGTTGCTAAAAATGTGGTTGTGGTTGAAGCACCAGCACAACTGTGATGCCTCTCCTTTAAAACCAATGTGATGCTGGACTTAAGGACAAAGCAGGGATGAGGAAGGTGCAGGGCAACCTTAAGTCAGTTTGACTTATGCACCAGGGAAGGCTATGGAAAAAGATTGGGTGACCTTTCAGATAGTACTTCACTTCCAGTGGACAAACAGTATGGCTTCAAACAACAGAGGCTTTATCAATAAAACTCAGTTCCATTTCAATGACTACAGCAACCATCGCTACGTCCTTGGGTGGGTTGAGGTCACTGTCAAAGTGTTCTTGGGAGGGTCACTACCGTTTTGTTCTAGCTGGACCTCATCAAGGCCATTTACACTGTACCTCAATAGAATGGATTGAAAATTAAAAACAGTGTGATCCCCAATATGACTGACCGGGTACACAGGGTTTTGTGGAATGCATTTTAGTCACTATACAAAATGGCACAATTCTTTTTTTAAATTTTAGGGCCATCAGTTTGTCAGTTTTTAGGGTATTTTCAAGATTCATTCCAAAGGTGTGGGGGCATTTACCATCAGCTGTATCCCAGACCCCTTTCTCTATCATCTCTTCCAACTTTCTGACACTTACCAAGCTTATCCCTTACCGGTTGTGGCCCTGATGAACAGAGAACATCAATGTGCAGGTTTGGGGAGCAGACAGAAAGGGGATTGGGGTGACATGGTTTTGTGTGATCCTGACTGCAGCAGAGTGCTTTTTTTAGCGAGATTAAGCCCCAATCACAGACCTGTTCCACACCCAGCATGCATGATATCTCTACAGTCTGTTGACAAGCTGTCTGCATTCCCACAATACAGTCTGCTGACAAGCTGTCTCTGCAATCCCACAATGCAGTCTGCTGATAAGTTGCCCCTGAATTCCCACATATTTTGCTTTAGTGCTAGAGTCTCCCATCTTGTCCAAGGGCTGTAGTCCTTTAATGAAAATCCTTCCCTTTCCTCCAAGATAAGTGTGCCAGTAAAATGTAATTCCATCCCTGTTCCTCCAAATGATTCTACTGAAACCAGGCCCAATCCCCAAACTCAGGATGCATGAGTGAGCATTAGGGATCCATACTTCAAAACCACTGAGTCGCTATTAATCAAGGTAATAATGACAAGATGTTCACTGCACCTGTTTTAATGGAAGGTCTCTACTATGGAGGTAAGAGCAGTGACAGTACTTAATGTCACAAATAAAGGACGTTTAAAGTGGGTCTACTGTGCATTCAGTCATCTATTCATTCATCTTCTGATACCCATTTCCTGCTCTTTCAGGATGTGGGAGGACATGGAGCCTATTCCAGCCCTTGGCAGGTGTTAAGCAAAGAACCAGTGTTGGGCAGGATGCCAGTCCATCATAGAATGCACACACAATTACACACACACATACACACACACACACACACACACACACACACATTCACAAACAGGCATACACACACACACACACACACACACACACACACACACACACACATATTCACAAACAGGCATACACACACACACACACACACACACACACACACACACACACACACACACACACACACACACACACACACAATCACACACACACACACACACACACACACACACACACACACACACACACACACACACACACACACACATACTTTGAGCAATTTAGAGCCTTAACAATTCACCTCTCTGCATGGTTATCTGACATGGGAGAAAACCAATGGCCTTGTAAAAAAACCCATACAGGCACTCATAGCTTGCACACAGAAGTAAACCGGAAACTAGACTGGAGAACCAAGTAATGTAAGGCAGCAACTGTAACCACTGAACTACTGCACTGCACAGGCAGGTTTTAAATTTGTTGCTTTTAAACCATGAATTTTAATAATTTGTTATTCTTGAGAATCATTAGTTGAATCAGAAAGAATGGGTGGTTCTCCGAGTTATGCAATAAGTCACTCTGAAGCGTATTTTATAGTTGCATTTTTGTATCTTTATCAGACATTGTGGGTGACAAAGCAAAACCATTAGGAGAAAAAACAGTAACAATCTGCATACTAAAGCAAGCAGGATTGGTAGTAGTCTTTTTTTAACATATTTTGTCAAATATCACACTACAGTTTATCACAAATATCCTTTTTTTATTGATGGCACCAGGGCTGGTGCAGTGCTCATCAAGAAATGAGCTCCAGTTGTAAGAAACACCTGGCAGCCTGGGTAGGGAATCATGTGACATTTATAACTTAATGTCGGAGGTGTAATGTAAGGGTAGAATCCAGAAAAACATACAGGTGCGGGGGGAGTAGGCTAGGCAACAAACATTTTGCTGTATAATCACCCCTTAAATGAGTCATACAATGAAATGTAAAAGGACACTTGTAAAGGCAAACAGGTTGCTGGGGGTGCATAGTACAGGGAGTCTGTTCTAGAAATGCTGAGGTCATCCTTCCATGATGTCATGTGTTTGTAAGGTTAGTTAGCAAATTATAAATAAGCAAATGGTAAATTATATGTAATATACAGAACAGTGTCCAGTTCTTAGGGTCATAGAACTAAAAAGAAATTATGCTGGTAGAATGCATATCAAGTGGGGGTACCAACCTGGTGAAGGAGAGAAGAGGGCCCACAGTATGACAGATTAAGTGGCTTGATACAATGTACATCTTGGAAGAGAAAGGGGTGATGGGTCATGGTATTTGGCTGCACTATATTGTCTTGGAACAAGTGGGCAGAGTGAAGCTGAACAAGAAGGACAGAGGGAAAGAAGGGGAGACAGATAACAGCTGGAGGAAGGGATGGCTCAGGACTGACATAATGAAATAATATTTCAAGAGATGGTGGTGGGACCCAGAAATAAATTGTTGAAGGCAGTTGTATAGTATAGGACAATAAATGGGTTCCTTGGAGAGACAAGCAAGGATACCAGAAGCAGGGAATCTACATACTGACTAATTCCAAAACTCAGGTAAGATTGCAGGTCTTCCTCCAGTGGCAGCTTTTTACATTTGCAGGTGCAGAGAATTATAAACAGCAACAAGTTGTTTATACAGAGCCGCCTTCCAAACAGGCAAAAGGATTACTGTTTATACAGTATTGCAGCAAGACAGAAGTTATTATCACTGATGACATATGCGAGAAAGCATTTTAAAAGGGTGTTGTATACCGCTGCCTGCCTGCTTAATTATATACCAAGGTAACGTGTTTTTAGTATGTAAATTATATGAACTGAAGTGTAAAATGAGGGAGAATCAGCTCATATTCACCTTGTTAAAAGGAGTCAGCAGTTATTAAAAGTAAACACATTTATATACATTATAGAACGTAATTAGGTATGTGCATGGATGTTTTGTGTGTGTGTGTGTGTGTGTGTGTGTGTGTGTGTGTGTGAGAGAGAGAGAGACAGAGACTCACATGCACGTGACACATCCATAAATACCCACAAATTAATACACATACACAAAACATATATGCATGCATGTATGCAAGTCCATGTGATAGTTACACAAGTAAACCTCATTATAATATAGAAACCACCTTCTAGATCCATGATAAGTTCATTTTATTCACATATTCATTATAAGTTTCTCTTTGTTTGTCACTAGAGAATGTTTATATGTCTCAAAGCAGCAAACAGGAGTCGTTTCAGTCACCCCATCTCCTAATCCTTTAATTAGTAGATCGTTCAGTGGTTTGTGCCTAATATCTGACTTACCGTGTGAAGGTGTGACATGTATTTGTGCACATGACTATCAGAACTGGTGTATAATGCTTCTAAACAGTTGTCTGACAGGTGTTTTGTTATTTGGGCTTCACATATAAATTAAGCTAATTTCATTGCTGGGTATATGCTTTAATGTTAATTTCATTGTAAATCATATCCAGTGGATTTTATACTCAAGGTTTAATATAACAGGTTTGATGGCAGAACAGAGATGCATATAATAGAGCTGGTTAGGAGAGGGGGGTGCATACAGTTCTAAAATTGTTGGACAGAACTGATAAGTGAAAACAAAGTAAGTGAATCTATGATTAAATATTGGGAAGGGTCAAGTTAGGGAAACATTAGATGATAATTCTTCACACTGAGAAGAGTTTAGTTCCTGCACACTATTCCCACAACAAAGCTTGGTTTCACAAAGACATTTCACTGGTTCCTGAGGAGCTGAGTGGCATCAGAGGCTACATAAATCTGACTGGTGTGACAGAAAGAGAAACATCATTCACAGCTGCCACGTAAGAAAAAGGAGGAAGCAACATCGACATACTAGAAAGTACCAGTGAAAGGTACACAGCTGGAATAAGTGGGCGACACAGGGCCTGACACAATTCACTTAGAAAGTATTGGAGACTTGCAAAACATGGCCAGGGCATAACATGCTTAAACAAGTTCTGAAGGTCAGTATAGAAAGGAAGGTTGCTGGGGAGTAGAATGGAAGATTTTATAGCATGCTTACTGGAATAACAGGATTAGGTAAAAAAGGAGGGGCCTGAACTAAGGACCTTGCAGAACAAATACAGTTACAGGACCCAATTCTAAGCAAGAGTTGTATCTGAGGGCAGAGTACTCTTAGAAGAAAACAAACCAGAGGGGCTTCTTAGAGAAAACAACAGAGGTCTGCAAACTTTAGTAGGGATAAAATGTTAAAATTGTTTCTTATTGGGGAACTCTGAGGGTTTACATTCCCTGGATGAACTCTCTCTGTCTTTCGGCTTTTCCCGGTTAGGGGTTGCCATAGCGGATCACCTTGTCCGCTCATGATTGGCAGTGGAGTTTTTACGGTGTCGAGTTGCCAGCCCAGCGCCCAACCTTCCACGGAAGGCACAGGCATGCACTCACGCCTAGGGCCAATTTTAGCGTGTCCAATCCACATGCAGCATGTCTTTGGGGGTGTGGGAGGAAACCGGAGCACCCAGAGGAAACCCACATGACCGCAGGGAGGACATGCAGACTCCGCATAGAAGACACCCCAGCCGAAGATCGAACCGGCTGCTCTAAACAAATATGAAGAAGGGCACTGTTGAATGAAGTGCTACAGAAAACAAGTGGGTTATCAAGCCAGGACAGATTTAAAGGGCTGAAACATAGGGCATTACAGCATGATGGGGTAAAATAAATAGGCAGATAGCAGTGGCAGAGGTGGAGTCAAATCATACAACACACAATGGTTATAAGAGCTCTGACCTGATCTCTAACTGATTTCTTCCTAATTTCTAGTTTTGATTACTTTAAGTTTTTCCTCTCTTTTTATTCACATTTCTTTATTGCTCTTCTAACACTCCAATTTACAGTTTATCTACAATCAGGTTCTTGTAAATATTCCTAGTCAGAGTTTATCCTGCCACTATTGTATTTGATTTTGTGAAACTTTTTTTGTCTTTGTGTATTTCATTTTATGTAATGGTTTCTTGTCAATATTACTATTTTCATTTTTAGTCTTTATATTAATTACTGTTTTTTTGGAATGTCTGTAATTGTAATGGGAGCTTTTCTTCTCTCCACTGAAAATGGGCCTTTGGCTCAGTTGGACCAACCCGCTTAACAAATGACAATAAATAAATAAATAAATATACATAAATAAGATACCAAGACTGTCTCCTGCAGAGATGATCAGGAGATGCACAATGTGGAACATGGTATAAGAATCTAGCTTCTTGCCAGTGACAAACCTGCTGATAATCATTTGAGTGAGACCAAATGATGGAATGGGAATGTGATCAACTCTAAATTATAACTTTCACTGAGTTGTAGTTGCATTGGAATTAGTTATGCTAGACATGGGAGCAAAGGTATCTCACTTTGTGTGGGATTCCGGGGTAAAGAACCCCATGGTTAAAATACTTTATTTCTACCCCTTGTCACAGCTAAGGTCTCATTTAGTCATATAGTCTCAACTGAACAGGTGTTGACAATTTGTTTGCTGATCAAGTGCCAATACACTGCTAACAGGACCAGACAGCAGACTATATGTGAGGGTTACACAATATGACTAGATTAAGATGGGGTACATGTAAGATCTGCTAGATCAGTGGTTATTACTGCTTAATAAAACTAAAGATGTATTCACCTTGCTCTGCACCATGGAGTAAATGAGCCCTGACAGTGTTCCAAGGACCTGGGAACATTTAGTAACCTGGAAGTTGGAGGAACCAGCTGAGGAAGGATGACAGTGAGTGGTGATGTCTGGTAATGCAGTGAAGTGGTTGGCCATTTCCCACTGCTACAGTGACACCTATGGGTTAGACCACAGATATGCAGTTTGTGGCTAATAAGAGGGATGCACAGGCATGAGCCTGCCAAGGAGTGCAATGTACTTCAGATGGCCATACAGTATGCCCAATACATCTGTTTTGGGCCTAATGTAAAAGGCATTTCACTGTACCTGCTAACACAAAGAAGGACACCTCTGCATTAAGCAGAAATTCACTCTTCCCCCTGCAGCACTCCAAAGATGATGGCTGTGATCCCTGGTTCCCACTTTCTTTGCTCAGTATCCCTGGATATCAAGAAGAAGAAAAAAAGTTCAGTAGTCTTCAAGGAGGTTAGAGTTAAAAAGAAATATTAAAAGCACTCCAGAAAGAGGTCAGTCAGTAAATATGGGCTTTAGGATTGTGCATGCTGTTTGTCTGAACCACAGTGAGATCTGCCTTTAAAATATAGATAAAAAATACACACTAACACACATACATGCATACACGAGTGTATCTATCTATATACATACACACAGATATATATATGTGTGTGTGCGTGTGTGTGTGTGTGTGTGTGTGTGTGTGTGTGTGTGTGTGTGTGTGTGTGTGTGTGTGTGTGTGTTTTGGTGAGTATTTGAGATGGCCAGGAGCAATTGCAGAAGGGGTTCATAAGAAGATGATGTTGAATACCAGTGGTGGCTGAGCTCGGTAATGCTACAGTGACTACGATCCATCATGCCACAATGTCTAGGAACAGTCATACTACAGTGTTTAGGAACAGTCATGCCACAATGTCCAGGAACAGTCATGCAACAGTGTCCAGGAACAGTCATGTTACAGTGTCTAGGAAAAGCCATGCTACAGTGTCTAGGAACAGTCTTGCCACAGTTTATGAGCTCAGTCATGCCACAGTCAGTGAGCTCAGTCTTGCCACAGTGGCTAGGATCAGTCATGCTACAGTATGTAGAAACAGTCATGCCACAATGTCTAGGAGCAGTCATGCCACATTGTCTAGGAACAGTCATGCCACATTGTCTAGAAACAGTCATGCCACAATGCATGAGCTCACTCATGCCACAATGTCTAGGAAGAGTCATGCCACAGTGGCTAGGATCAGTCATGCTACAGTGTGTAGAAACAGTCATGCCGCAATGTCTAGGAATAGTCATGCCACATTGTCTAGGAACAGTCATGCCACAGTGTCTAGAAACAGTCATGCCACAGTGGCTGAGCTCAGTCATGCCACAGTGTCTAGGAACAGTCATGCCACAATGCATGAGCTCACTCATGCCACAATGTCTAGGAAGAGTCATGCCACAGTGGCTAGGATCAGTCATGCTACAGTGTGTAGAAACAGTCATGCCACAATGTCTAGGAGCAGTCATGCCACAGTGTCTAGGAACAGTCATGCCACAGTGGCTGAGCTCAGACATGCCACACTAGCTTAGGGTCAGTCATGTCAAGTCATATCCCCCCTTTCAAATAGGTAGGATGATACAGAATGCTGGTGGTGGGACCAGGGTGGCATGGCATTCATCATGTCAGAGACCACTGTCTCATTCAGAAAGGCTGATGATGTAGAATGTTAGCAGAAACCAGAGTAGGATGGATCAGTCCCACCAGTGACCAGTATATGTTTAGGGAAAGAGTGATACAGAATACAAGTCAGAGCTAGAATGCGTTGGCTTGATCATAATATGGATCACCAGGGAGAAGGCTGATATGAAATGCCAGTCAGTGCTATAGTGGAATGAATCAGCAATGCCATGGTCGATTGTTTCATTTGAGCAGGATGGATGATAAGGGATGCCAACGAGTGCTTGAGTGACCTGTATCAGTCATGCCTGGGACCATTATCTCATTCAAGGTTGGAGGACGACATGAAATAATAAGGTAGAATGACTCAACCATGCCTGGGAGTGTTATCTTTTAAGGACGTAATATGGAAGGCTAAGGCATGCCAGTGTGAGCTGGGTTGATCATATCACAAACACTATCTTATTTAGGGAGGAAAGATGGGTACTGCATTTGGCTGGGTTGAGCAAATCAGGAACCATCTCATTTAGGGAGTGAGGATGGGTTAAGGTGGGGTTTATCTGTGTGCCTGGAATTGTTGACTCATTTAGGGAGGGAAGGAGGGAGGATGGATGTTAATGTGAGTCTTATCAGTGTGCCAGGAATCATTGTCTCATTTAGGGAGGGAGGATAGGTGTTAAGATGGGTTTTATCAGTGTGCCAGGAACCATTGCCTTATTTAGGGAAGGACAATAATATGTAATTCAGATGGGTGTTAAGGTGGGCTAGGCCAGTAATGCTAGGGATCATTGTTTAATTTAAGGAGGGAGGATGGTGCAGAATGCTGATGGATGGTAGGAAAGTCTGGAACGATCTTACATAGGCTATTGTCTGCTTGGGTCTGCACATCACCTTGGAGCAGTATATTACTGGGGCACATATCAGGTGGTGATGGACATCGCTGCACACTGTGGTGGGAATAGTATCCACATGTCCCTGCACATCACCTTGGAGCAGTATATTACTGGGGCACATATCAGGTGGTGATAGACATCGCTGCACACTGTGGTGGGCATAGTTTCCACATGTCTCTGCACATTACCTTGGAGCAGTATATTACTGGGGCACATATCAGGTGGTGATGGACGTCGCTGCACACTGTGGTGGGAATAGTATCCACATGTCCCTGCACATCAGCTTGGAACAGTATATTACTGAGGCACATATCAGGTGGTGATGGACATTGCTGCTCACTGTGGTGGGAATAGTATCCACATGTCCCAGCACATCACATTGGAGCAGTATATTACTGGGGCATGTATCAGGTGGTGATGGACATCACTGCACACTGTGGTGGGAATAGTATCCACATGTCCCTGCATATCAGCGTCTGATGCTGAAATTAGTATCTGCCTGGCACCTGTATCAGGAGTACGTCCGTAACTTCCCATACAACCTGAGCAGAGAAACCCTGATGAATGTTAATTAGCAGCATAAGGCCCACTAACCATAGCTTTAATGGGTGGGCTAAAAAGGCAAAGGATAAATGCAAGTTCAGGGTATTTCTTAAGAAGTGTTACTGAGACATCCTTTGGATTCCGACCATGTGATGGCAAGGCAGACATTAGCAAAACTAGATAAAATTAAACAAACAAACAAAAAAACTAGTAGCGTAAGCCTAAGACTGTTTAACATTATCGGAACTACTTTGTAACAAAATGCAAACACCATATTTCATTAAACTGTTTCAGTTACGAAGCTATACTTAAAACTTTTGTTGGTGTGGAGAATTTTTTTAAGTCCGAAAAATAGTTAAACAGTCGCACTTTCCTTTTCCCACTTAGATTTATACCTTAAATAAGGACAGCAATTTCTTTTTCTGTAAGAATAGAAAATGTTATGAGAATCCGCATTCTGAGAAGAAGGATGTATGTTTGCTGAGTGAAAAGTCCAGCTGGACACCATTAGCAAATAGCTGGCCTAATGGCAGTAAGGCACACCTTTGCCAAAAATCATAAAGATATGACCAGGTGGTAGTTAGCACAAAGGGGCTTCTTTCTGTTATATAGACAGGGAAATTAGTTGTCTAGTGGCTGCACTGACCCCTGGGGACAGCACAGGGGGAAGTAGCAAGACAATTATGGCAGCTTAGGGGTAGAGAGGACTACACCAGGTGTGATCATGCTTGTTCAGGTTTGCATACATTACTGCTGGGATGATGTGCATCTCTGGGAAGGGAGAAAATCTTCTGTCAGATTACTTGGATACCGCAGTGTCCTTGCCTTTTCCATCAGGGCTAACTGGTCTAAAGGCAGTGGGTGATGGTCTTCAAAATCTATGGTCAACGGAAACAATTCAATTCATGCTAGAGTGCCATAGCAACAGTGACTAATGAAGAACAGCACGCTTACATGTGTTACATCCTTTCGTTTATCTGATGGTAGTGATTGCTACCCTTAGACACTCTTCACACATCAGAACTTCACTTCCTGCTCAAGCAGAAGTTCCAGATAGTGTAATCCAAGATAAAAGTGCCCTATCATTTCCAGGTGGTAAGAACATGGTGGACAGTGTCAAACTTGTGATGCCATACAGTGAACATGCAATAACACCTGCAAACCTATACCAGGTCTACCTCTTAGGGGAATGTATCATCTAGAGGAGATAAGCTCTGTCACATCCTGATTCATTGCGCAGACTGCATTAAAGACAAATACTTTTCCCGTAGCTTATTAATTTCATCTTCATCTTGCACAGTTCTTTACTTATACCACTTAAAGTACATCCATAACTTCCCATACAAATTTACCAACAGTCCTGTATAGACTTGACATTAATATCTGGTCTCCTTATTAACATTCGTCATTACTGATGTGACATGCACTGAAGTGTTTATTCCTGGCATCTTCTTTATCGCCACGATTCTTCTTGAAGTCATGATATCTGATGAAGTCTTAAAACTGAAAACACGGTAAAAATGTTAAGCATTTATATCTTATGTTTTATTCTTAAATAAGATTTATTAAAAGTTATTTTTACTTCGTATTGCACATGTCTGTTTTCCCAGAGTGCTGCTTGTGGTATTATTTGAAATTATGATTTACTGAGTGTTGAATTACTTGTTCATTTGGCAGAGACTGATGATACAACAGAGAGTGATTGATCAAAACAAAATGCAACCTACAAATTCAGATGAATTTATTAGAAATGCTTTTCAGAAAATATTTGTATTCATGGATATTCAATACTGCAGTTATTCATGAGGCATCAGTATCCCTTTTCAGGAACTGATTACTGTAAAAAATTCCACAAAATCTGATTGTTTTTTCCTGCTGTTTTCCCTTTTTCTTTTTGTGTAGTTCCCAACCTCCAGATATAAAATACATTTAGGTCTGTGGGAAGCTTTAATTCTTTTGTTTAAGTGCATAAAACAACAATGAAACATGTTTTTACACAAATCTTTCTCTGTAGATAAAGGAAACAGGGAGGGGTTCTGAATAAAATAAATATACACCTAAAAGTGATTCCTGAGTAGAATTTAGAGAGTAAAACTAGAAAATATTTAAATATTTGTCACCAGGCAAAGTGCAGTGCTAGTAGGAACGTACTGAGTGATACTGTAATGCCATTAAACAGCAGACCATGTAGTGTAGTCAGCCACACAGAATCCTTGTACAGACAGCACCATTTCTTCCCACATTTACATAGTTCTATCAGGTAAAGCGGAATATCCTATGTATAATAACAGTAAATTTAGTAAAATGCTAACCAATAAAATTATAAGGTGTACTATGTAAATTTCCATATGAATTCATCTCTGATGCCTGCATGATTTCCTACATGTATGCTATCCTGCTGGACACCCACAAGATCCTTACACATTGGTAAGATGGGATCTAAATGTAAACATGCACATTTGGCAGGAAAGGTAGTTGAAATATAATATGCTAGGAGTGCAACTAGCCCCATTGAAAACACCGCTCCTTTTTCTAGTTCTGTCCATTTCACCATTTATCTCACCTTTACAACCCCCTTCCTCTCCACTGAGTGCTATGCAGTTTTCTGGGTCAGCATTGTATAAGGGCTCACTGCCTTGTGTAAGAAAGTGCGCATCCTTATTTTAGAGGAATAACCCACCTTCCTGAAATACTTAGTTATGGTATTATTTTTGCCAAAGTAAGTCCTTCTCCTCCTTGTCTTTCTCCCCTGGAATGCAGAGGTCCAGTGCCAAACAACTGCTCCAGTATTGTGCCCTCTGTATCATCATGTGACTGATGGCCTAACATAACTGGCCCCTACTATTGTGATGTGCATCTTCAGGTATAGCCCCCAGAAGTGCACGCGCAACGTTTATATGCAGAGTGCAAGATGTGCATCAATTTCGCTGAAGCCAGTAATCTTGGCAATGTCTTTGGTAATCTAATGGTTTTGACCAGTGTCCTCCCATGCTAGCTGATTACCCTTGGTGCCCAGCGCTCTGATCATCCCATTCCCTTTTCTTCTTCCGCCCACGTCATCGTCATGTTCTTATTTCTGTGGAACATTGTCCTACATTTCTTTTGCATCAAACCCACCACCATACCCTTCTTACCCTCAACCATATTTTTTCTTACAATCCTTTTAGGGCTAAAAACGTTACTGTCTGTTATCGTCCCTTACTTCTGCATCATCCATGAAAGACAACATAAAGTGTTAATGCTATCTGATAAAAAAAAGCTGCAAACATGATTTCAAATTTCTACATTTTATAAATGATCTTGTTTTATTCTGATTCCTTCTTTCCTCCTTCTTAACTTTACTTGTTTCATGGATCTTTAGAATCCCACAGTCATTAATTTCTGCGTTTTGATGCATTTTGGCTCTAGACTGCATTGTGAAAAGAAATTACTATTTTCATTATAACAAAATGAAAAGTAATGTTTGACAGTAGAAAATTAGAATTTTATTTTATTTTATTCATTTATTTTCCATTTGTTTACCAGGTTAGTTCGACTGGACACAGGGTGACCATTTTCAGTGGAGGCCCCGGGGAGAAAAGCTCCAGATACATAGTAAAAAATTATAAAAAATAATAAAACAAAATATAAACATAGCTATTTTGTACAAAGAGAGTGGAACATATAAAAAGAGTAAAGTCAGAGTTTTACAAATGATGCAGTGTACAGTGGTTAGAATATTAAGAAACAATTAAACAAGATATTATACAACAAATATGCAATTGCTTGAACATAAATTCAAAAAGAAGTTTCCATAACCAAACAGGGTCATAAACTAGAAATCACATAACTATAAAGGAGGCCTAAATACCTGTTTCACAGTACTATGCTCTAAGTGAAACTACACAGAATCAAACATATTTCTCAGTGTTCAGGTTGTTTTTCTGCATACAGCAACAGCAGTTCATGAAGGACTCATTCTATTTTATTTTTAAAGTTGGAGTAAACCACTTGTTACATTGTAGCAAGTGACGTGTTATAATTTATACAATTATACCAGCTACAAAGCACTGAGCTGCTTCAGTCCTGACTGCAAATGCAGTATCGGCATTCACTTCCATATGCGTATTTAGACTTGCACTGCATTGCTGATCAATCAGCATGTGCTAGTCATGCCCCCTTAGACCCGAGGTAGTTGCCCCTTCTCGCCATCCAAGGTACAGTTCTGGCTGACAGCCTCTTTGACAGCAGAAAGAGTACCCCAGTCCAGTTCTCATCTTAGCTGTAAGCAGAGTATTCCCCAAAATTACCTTGTCATCGTGACAATGATCAAAGTCCTTCTTCTACTCACCCAACCTACATACCAAAGATCAGTGGCCCTTCTACAGCCCCATTTACTTCACCAAAAGCATGTGGAGCATTCTGTCCACCCTTATCCAGCCTAACAGTGACTGAAACTTCATGCTTAATACTATATACTGTACCACTTTGTGGCAGTTGTATCACTTAACTTACCTCTGCCCAGCAGAAGCAATGACTGAAATAAAATCCTGGCTGACACTTAGTCTGGTTCTGATCACTATTGCAGGCCATCCATCATTTCCAGTTCTAAACTTTGGAGTTCCTTCTCCAGTGTTTGAATAGTCAGATTGTATAGTGACTCCATCACAAGCAAATACACACGTGCACACACACACACACACACACACACACACACACACACACACACACACACACACATACACACACACACACACACAGACACACACATGCACACTCCTACACATAACAGAAGGACAACAGACAGCCTTGCCATTCAAAAAAATGCAAAGCTGGCTTGTCAGCCCCAATAACCTACCCAATGTCCCTGTGTCTTCCTAAGCCAATTGTGCAGTCTACATAGCCTTGGTGTATGATAAGAGATAGCTAGCAGAATGCCAGGTCTATGCTAGTGAGGTGCAGAAAGAACAATACTGTTTATTAGCAGCATTGTGTAAAAGCAGAGCCAGATCATAGTCAAATAGGGCCCTAGACAGGGTAATGAACCGGGGTCCTCTGCAGCCATTCCAGTATCCAATTTTCAGAGTATTGCACCATTCATACTCAAAACGCTGCCTCATGCCAGACCCCATCTCCCATTACTGAGTAAAATATTTCCTCTTCCTGATCACTGACATTACAGATGGTGGGAGAGTAGGTCTCCATGTCACTTTGGAGATTTTTTTATGAGTTGCAGTCAATATTATGCAATATCAGTAATGCAAAATGTTTTATTGTGATGCAAAAATCATTTTAGTATGTATATAAGATACTGATGGACATTATACATGTGACATGCTTTAAAGGAATGGGCACATTGAAAATTGCAAATCAAATATATCAAAAAATGACCATGTTTTGAAGTTGCATTCTAAAGCATAAGTTCATTATTACAAGTTTGGCATTTATTTAAATAATTTTTCCACAGATTTACAAAAGCTATTTATATATAACTATGTGTCATAAACAAAATATATAAAAACAGGGACAGGTCATGGTCAAATGGGGTCCTAGGCAGGGTAATGGAACAGCCCCCCCCCCCACAAGCCATCCAGTGCCCCATTATTTGTCTTCCTTGCCTCCAGTTACCATAAGCACTGTTCAAAGCTGTCAATGCACATACTATTTTATGCTTAACTTTAAAATGACTTCAGAGATGTGGATTATCCTTTGCTGACCAGATTCGCCCCATTAGGCTAGTAGCTGCTTTTCGGGGGAGATCAGTGGGGGTATTTATACTATTAGGAGAAATTTGGGAGTTTCCCCTACTCTTTTTGATAGGTGCCATGAGACCTTTCCATTCACCTGAGCTACCACCAACACAGGCAGATGGGACCTCTGTTTAACATCTCATCCAAAGGACAATGCACTCAGGAATACAGCACCCCCTTGTACTATACTATGGTATCATCAACCCACCTGCTTGGTGTGGGAGTAGAACCCACAGTGTTTTGTACCAAAGGCTGGTGTGCTACCTGTTGCACCACTAACACTAAATTTATAGCGCAACCACTGATGGCCATTTGAGAAATAAACTAAACAGTTGCACATTGCAACCAGACTTAACATGAGCAACAATAAACTTCTCTTCCCTTTAAGCTCACAATCATTGAAAATCTATCAAAACTCACATTCATAGAAAATGCATCTGACCACCAGCGGTGGAGTAAGTGTACCTTTTGGCTGTTTTCAAAACATGGGCCCCCTACATATGTTTTGAGGACCATGCATAAATGCATGTGTTATTTGATTCACCTTCCTGGTTGTTATAAATGTATCTCTGGGTTAATACAGCAGCATTTGTTAGTGCGCATTTTAAGTTTGTAGCTTTGAACATTTTACCATTAAGCAGTGAAACAAAATGCATGAGTCAGTAATGACAAATATGCTCATTTCAAAACATTTCAACTCATTGTAATCCTCAGTGATTTACTAAGGGGTATGACAGTTGGTGACCAGGATCAAAGCCCTTTCCACCTGTAGTCAAGGTACAGGGTTTGATCCTTAGCCCAATTAACTAAGGGGGCTTTACACACACACCTTTTTGACTGCTTGCACCCTGTTGTGCTCTCCTCCATCCAAAGATTCTTTCCCTGCAATGCTGCATTCAATTACTGTTCCTGGGTGAAATCTAGTTGCTCATTCTAGTAGTTGTATCATGAACACAGATGTAATGCTGCAGAGAGTTGGTAAGTTGTTTTTAAAGTAGCAGGCAGCAGTAAAAGCAGGAAAACTTTATTTTTGTTTTAAATTAATGTGGCCAGCACCCCTCCAAGCCAACATCAGGGCCTAGACGACCACTTAGATCTCCTGACACTGGGTATGCCCCTGTGTGAAAGACTTGTTTATATTCCTACAAATTCCATTTTGTAAAATGGGTTTACATTCTCATTTTAGGTTGTCAAAATGTAGCTTTAGCCAGGAGCTCAAAGGTGACAGCTTCCCATTTTTTTCAGGTAGTCTGTAGGCTAAGAGTTGACAAAGTTTAGAGCTTGTCTTCACCAGATTAAGTACAGACCCATAAATTTGGTTATATTTAGTATTTCATACCATATTTTCAGTGTACTATTTTCACAATCTTGCCTTATGAGCAAATATTTAGTAAAATATTTCTGTGTTATTCCAAAGGAGATTTTTGTACAGTAAATGTGAAATATCCTGACTGTATTACAGTTTTGCACTGACACTGTCTTGGAACCAGGGAGTCGAGTGTCTTGTAGCGATCAAGTAATTTGGGGTTTAAAGAGGGGGGTTGGAGTTTTAAAGTAAGGGAATGAGAATTCAGGTTAGGAGCTGGGTGGGGGGGTTTAGGCTTTAAGTTAGGCCTCTGATAGGCTGCACAGTTTTATAGTGATGAGTGTCAGGAGGGTTAAGTAATTATGGAAGATCAGGCTAGTGGGGCATACAACACTTACTTTTTTGAGCAAGTGGTAGCGAGCTGTTGTATTGTGACTCACTGGCATGTGTACACTTATAGAAGACCTAGACAGTAACCACATTATATGTTGTCAGCAAAATTACTAGAAGTTTCCAGTGTTAGAAGACTACTTTTAAAAAACTTAAAGCAGGCTCTCAGCTATTGTGTTTTTTCAGAATTTTTACATTGTCCTATCTGAAACATATGTCTGTGGAAAATTTACATTTTAAATGGGCCAGATTCATTATGTGTGCATGATCTACATTCAAAAACATCCCTACCACATTTTTTGTGCTTTTTAGTCACTCAGAAAGATTACACTAAGTGTATGTGTGTACTTTGTGGTAATTGTTATGAATCCCTCTTAGTATTTAAGGTTGTAAGAAAATCAGTAGGAAAACTAAATTAGGAGGAAGATGGAGTGAGTTATACTTGTGTTGTCTGTTCACTCAGAATGGTGTACACTCGGTGTAGGCATTAATGGATCCCAGAGATATCGAAAAGCCCCAAAGCAGATTTGACAAAAAGGATGCAAAATGCTTAATATATTTGAATATTAAGAAATCAGACATATATGATATTTTTCCATATAATCTGATGTGTTTATGCAAAGCTGTTAACATTCCAGATAAAATCATTATTCAATCAGATTTTATCACTCCTACAATTACAAGCTGTAATGTATTTCTTCTTCCACAATGAAAAAAACATATTTCCCATCTGTGTGAACAATAACGCCTCTCTGTTTCCTCATTGCCCTTTGTTTCTGTATGTGTATGAAATTGATTTGCATTTGTGTTAGACAAGTTATTGGCTCACAAACCTTTGGCACTGCTGTGTTAAGATATCCGTACTCTTAACAACTTACACTGAATGCATCAAATGCTAAAACCAGGGCTGTGATGTTTGATGAAAGAACTGTAACTTCAAGTAAAATTCTCCCTGGTCAGAGTCCATCCCCTGACTGGTACCATTGTAGATGCAGGAATCATGTGATCAAAACATTAATTTTCATAAGCCATAATGAACTCAGAGGTGTCAAAGTTAACCAGTGCCTGCCACCTGGAAACATTAATTAGGGTGAATAAATATAAGTCATAAAGCCAGATTTAGAAACTGAAGTACTTATGTATAAACAGGTCTGGACTGTTCTCAGCCACCAGTCTCATTTATAAACAGACACTATTGCTGAATATGCCTATTTACTGAAATGTGCAGGCTATGTACTTGAACCTGCTTGGGTGTTTTTATACAGCTTCTCATTCTCTGTAACTTTGTCTATTTTATTCACTTACATTTTGACAGATACAGTTAACAAAAGAGTGTGATACAAACTAAATACATACAGCATAGCAATTTGCATTGTTTCATTTTGTGTGCATTTTAGCTTTTCTTTTAGCACTGCCTTAACATTATTCTCAGAACGGCAGCATGTAATTTTTATATATACTGATATTTTAAACTTTGCTACATCTAATGCTTGTACATTTTTGTACCCAGTTAACATGTCAATATATATATATATATATATATATATATATATATATATATATATAAATATTTTTTTTCTTGGTTTGTACTTGTCTTACATCATTTCTAGAATTTTATTTAATGATACTTACATGTATCAACAATGGAGAGTTATCTTCCCAAATCTTCTGCAAAGAGTCTTTGTCAGTTAACTAAGGGGAATAAATAAGTACATGTTAAATTGTTGCTGTTTGGCACTAATCTCAACAGTGAAACATGAAGAACATTTAGTAGTTACTCTGTAGCCTTTACTTGAATTCCAGCCTTAGTTTTAGACTTTTGCCAGAGGTATTTATGCAAAGAAAGCTACATACTGCCTTCCAGACTACCATCCCACTCACTGCTAATGTTGGTCTCAGTGACCTGCTCCTGTCCCTTTCCTATATCTCATTCCTCTTTCTTAGTGCCAGCAAATCCTTTAGGGTCATGTGGGCATCATTTACAACAATATTACAAATTTACTGTAACCAATGCAAGAAATGCCTGTCGGTGCTCCCCTTAAAGTTCTCTTAAGAGCTGGCCTTCCCTCCCCTACTGGGAGGTTGCATGCCTTATTCTGCATCATTAATGTAGTGCTCAGGTTGCTTATCCCATTTGCTTTCCACTATTCCTATTCCTTACTGCACTTCTTCCAACATTCCCAGCTGCTATAGTTCTACTGAGATTATCATTCCTTCATGGAAAACTATTCCTCAATGCTTTTCATGTCTTTTTTTCTGGTAATTTCCAGTTAGAACTAATTCTAAGACTAACATAACTGCTGCTCACTTAATGTTCTTTCTGGAACTTTTTTAAATATCTTATTTATTTTATTTATTTATTTTAATTTGTTCTCTGGGGTTGACCACTGATCCATTGGGACCAATTTCAAGCCTAGCCTGGTACAAATCAGGGACATACAAACTGCAAAGAAAAACACTACAAGTTATGAACAATATATATAGTGAAAAATATAACAAAAAGAAGCAAGTGTATATTGTTAGAGAGAGTATCGAACAGGGAAAGGATGTGAAAATGTATAGAAATGCAGGATAATTGTTATGCCATAACAGGATGATAAAAATATGTAAAAAAAAGTGTGGGGGAGTGCAGTTAGGAGACACGAGGAAACGAGTGTTAACGTAAGAACTGTATGACAGACTGACAGACAGGTAGGTTGTGTTGCTTAGGTGGAAATGCTGTTGCTGGAATCATAGTTATTATGCAGTATGACCTGTAACAACTCTGGTCTGTCTCTACAATGTTTTTAACTATGTTTTTTGCCAGTTCTACTTTGAAACACCATCTTCTTTACAGACGACAAGCCAAAAACTGTAACAGTCTTCTAGTCTAGACCTTAGTTAATTTTAACTAAAGAAATACTGCAGTATATGTATCACTAGCTCTCAAGCTCAAAAAAAGAATCTGCATGCTGCAGATGAAAAGTCCAGGAAACTGCCCAGCTAACGGTCTCTGTCATTTTATGTGAATCTCTGGCAGGATTTTCTGTTGGTTCCAGTTTTTAATTTTAGATGAGACTAAAAATGAATTCCCTCACAAGCTAGTGTCCTTTGACATAGAGCAGCACCTACAAGAAACATAAGGCATTATACACTGCAGATACGTACATACTAGAGTATCATTTTCATGCTGTGGCATATTACCACAGTAGCAAATGTACAATGCTTACATACAACTTTACACGCTTCTTTTACATGTTGCATATTTACTAAAAAGAGGCAAGTACAGTCCAGCATATTTTACTTTTTAAAGAATTGGTTGCATGTTTCTTAATTACATTTCTGGGTACTTGCGTATTATCGCAACCACATTTCAGACAGGAGCAACAGGTGTTTTCCAAGCCATATAGCTGTTTCTCCTGCTCGAAATCTCATTGCGAAAAGACGAAAGTCCCACTTTCTTTTTTTACTTGAAGTATTGCTTTGTTGTCCGTGAGACTCACTCAGTAAGTATTATTGCAACCACGTTTCGAACAGGAGAAACGTCTCTTTTTCAAACTGTATACCTGTTTCTCCTGCTCGCAATCTGCTTGAAATAAGACATAAATACCATTACATATTAGATTCCTTTCAAGGTATAATTATTTCAGTTAGATGGTAACAAATATATATGATTTTTGTGATATTCTACTATCCAGTAAATGAATAAAACTGTAACTAATAATATAGGTATGCTTTGCAAATAGATGGGGGGGGCGAGGAATATCAATTGAGCTGTTGAATACACACTGACTGATTAGTAAGGCACCTATGGTACGTAAAACGAGTATTTTTAAAACATTTGGCAGCTTTGGTTATAAGTATACTAATTTCGTACACATGGTTGTAAACCCCGACTTAGGTAAACTGTGTTATGATAACAAGATGGCTATCTATGGTACAGCACCAGTTCTTTATTTGACGGTTTGTGAACGTCAGCACTTTAATGTAGGGGAAGCTGTTGTAGAACACAGACACACAGGAAAAACTGTTGTAGAACACAAACACACGTCTTTTCGGCTACTCCTCTTCCTGCCTCATACACAATGTGACAGAGTAATAATTAGTAGTTTGGACACCCCTTTTAAGATTAACATAAATATTTTGTGCAATACATAAGGAATTATCGCAGGTTGGAAATGTGGTTGCGATAATACGTAAGTACCCATTTCTGTTTTAAATAAACAGTTATATTTTTCCAGCATATTATACATTTTCACACTCTATAACACAGATAACATGCAGAAAGCAGAGATCTGCTGAATGGCATATTTCTTATGTCCTGTTAGATATGCTCCATATTTTACAGTAGCTGGCAGAACATTACAGAAGTAAATGCTTCTTCATTGCATGTCAAGATTCTTCAGACTTGTCATGCCTGAAGGAGTAGTACCACTGTGAGGGAGAAATGAGGTGTATCTTCACTACCATGCATAATCAGTCAAGTATGGTTGTCAGTAAAAGACCTGTCAGCTCTGTTGTTGGAAGCTTGCAGGATAAAAATAGCTATTTACCTTAGGAAATGGAGTGAGACCCATAACTCATTTCACTCTTTCCATCTGAATCTGTCAAAATGTTTGTGGCAATGAATCCTATCAGATGTCTGTAATGGTGAATCCCAACAGAAAACTGTAGCATTTAGCTGCTGATTGTAACAATAAGGCCTATCAGATGATTCTGTTAGGAGCAGACAAAGCCATCACCAGTATTTACCAACATAGTACCTCAGCCATTGCCGTGACTTATTTATTTATTTACTTTTTTATTTTTATTTATTTTTTATTTTATTTTATTTTGACATTTTTTAACCAGGTATGTCTGACTGAGCCAAGGCCCATTTTTAGCAGAGGCCTAGGGGGAAAAGCCCCAGTAAGAATACAATGAAATTAGAGTTACAGAATTAGATAATTAGCACAGAATAAAATATTTTAACAAAGAAAAACTTACAAGAATAAATATATATGGCAAACCCCAGTCATAACAAGAGACTCTAACTAAATACATGGTAAACACTGTTATATTTGTGATATATATGATGTGTATGATAAAATGATACTTATCAAATTACTACAGCAACTTTCCTTGTATTTTCACTACTTTTCTCCCTTAACTCTCTCATCCTTTCTAATTATCCAACTTTGTTTTCCTACTGTCTTACCCATGTTGTGTATAATGTATGTAGATCACATACAGTGGTTAACCTTATTCGTGAGAAGCTGCTGTTGCACAGAGTGTCAGCTGGCGCACTTATTCTCATAACTTCTTGTTATTTGTCTGTATGTGTTCTGGACAGCAAAACCAAATTCCATCTGATGGCTAGGACACTTAACCCTCTCTGTGTCAGTCAATCCCGTCAGATTACTGCAGCATTTAAGTGTTGTCTGTGACAAATCCTGTCAGATGGCTCTGACCTTTCAACTCCTGTCCTATAGCCACAGTCTTTAAATACTGTCTGAGATTCTGCAACTACAATACCATCAAATGGTCATCGGATTCCCTTTCGTTTGACTCATCTGATTTACTGGATTTGTACATGCTGTATATACAGCAATTGCAAAGTTAGATGGCACAAATGTGTGATTCTTTGTTACTTGAGATTGTTATAACTAGGTGTCATTGTGATCACGTACGTTATTTTATTTCCATATTTTCATGAAACCTTTGCAAATGAGTAACTTGTGATTACATAGATTGTAGTACCTTAATTGCTTTTTAGTTATCTGGAGTTGTACATGTCTGGAGCTTTTGTTTTTGGAGCCCCCATTGAAAATAGGTTCAGTACATCTGAAACTTCCAATTGAGAAAACACAACAACTAATCTTACTAAGTAACTAACTAGCTAACTAACTAACCAAATAAATAAGTAAATGATGTAACATTTACTCTTTGCCCGTTACAAGGAACTATTCAAAACTGATATACAGCTATGTTACGATAAAATCAGACAATGCATCAGTTAGATAAGAGGAACCAAGAGAAGGTACGGAGAGGTAAGGTTTAGTAACAAAAGCAGAGAAAAGGAGGACATTGTAGATGGGCTGAAAGCAAACCTAGTAGTAAGAAAAGAAAGAAAGAAAGGAAGAAAAAAGAAAAAAAGAAAGAAAGAAAAGAAAGAGACAGAAAGAATGAAAAAGAAAGAAAGATAGAAAGAAAAAGAAAGAAAGAAAAAAGAAAGAAAGAAAAAGAAAGAAAGATAGAAAGAAAAAGAAAGAAAGAAAAAAGAAAGAAAAAGAAAAGAAAGAGAAAGAAAGAAAGGAAAAGAAAGAAAAAGAAAGAAAAAGAAAAGAAAGAGAAAGAAAGAAAGAGAAAAAGAAAGAAAGAGAAAAAGAAAGAAAGAAAGAAAAGAAAGAGAAAGAAAGAATGAAAAAGAAAGAAAGAAAAAGAAATAAAGATAGAAAGAAAAAGAAAGAAAGAAAAAAGAAAAAAGAAAGAAAGAAAAAGAAAGAAAGATAAAAAGAAAAAGAAAGAAAGAAAGGAAAAGAAAGAAAGAAAGAAAAATAAAAGAAAGAGAAAGAAAGAAAGAAAGAAAAAGAAAGAAAGAAAGAGAAAAAGAAAGAAAGAGAAAAAGAAAGAAAGAAAGAAAGAAAGAAAGAAAGAAAGAAAAATGGGATTTGATGACAACCTGATGGTATACAAGTCCATAGAGCTAAAATGGCTGTCACATTTAACCAGTGTCTAGAGTGAGGAATCCTGACTTGATAGCTCCGGCGTTTAATCGTGTCTGCCACAAAGAGTCATATCCAGTGGCTGTGGTATTCTGTGAGTGATGGATGCAGCATTTAACCACGGTCTGCAAAAGAAATCCTGTGTGACAGCTGTGGAATTTTACCACCTGTACCAAAGAATCCTGTTTCATAGTTGTGCCACTTAATTGCTCTCTGTAATAAGAAATGCATCTTTCTAGGTGAGATATACACATGTAATACAGAAGCAAAATTACTACTCCCTTTACCAGTGTGGTGATTGGCTTAGCCCCTAGTAGTACGTCATAAAAATGTTTGTCAGATTTTTTGTTATGCAGAAGTTTGCCATCATACTTTTTAAGAATGACAGTGAATGTCTGTATCACTGTAGAAACCCCACTGGTACTCCCTTGTAAAACAACAATTGACTCATTTGGTTCTACTATGTGAACAAAACAAAGTAAAGTAATAATAGTATGCGGAAACATGCATCTGAACTGGCATTTTTTAGATATTTACCTTTGTAAAAGGCCTGTAGAATTATTTCTTAGAAAGGAAAACATGTTTTGAACCATTGTATTCCATGTGAATCAGAGAGCTTTACCTGAAGCTGTGTTTCTTCATGGGTTAGTACTAGGCTAACTGCCTTTGCAAGCCATTGTAAGCCTAGCCAATTATCCCTTGTCAGACTCAAACCCTGCACTTTGTGTTTTTAAGGCAAACACCTTAAACATTAGGCCTCCCTCCCACCCTGTCATAGGAGAATGTTTTTTTTTTTTTTTTTTTTTTTTTAGCAAATGAGTGCTGAATAAAAACTCAGTGGTAAGATTTTTCAGAATTTATGTGCCGAAATGTGACAAACCACTACTCAACTGCATCTGTAGTATTTATTTATCAGCTATGTGTGCTGATCCCCACATAGCCCCTTTTCATCCATAACCCAGGGTACAGGTAAAACTAAGCAAAGCAATATTAGAAAACTAGTTAAATATACAAGTAAAGTGAAACACTGATTAATGAAACATATACTTTCAAAAAGCAGAAACAGTAAAAAAAAATGCATTACCCAAATGCCTAATTTACTAGTTCAGTGTACTAATAAGAGTAAGTAGCCTACTCATTCAAGCTAGAACTGTGGGAATACTAAAACCACAGTTTACATTAAACTTCAAGCATTACAATTTTGCCAGGTATTATGCATATAATTAAGGACATACACCTAGCAAAAGAACACATTAGAGGCTAAAATTGACACCAGCAAAAGGGGAAACACATCAGTACATATTCTGACTAACAGAACCAGAGCTCTATAGTAACACTAGATTGTTTAATGAAAGACAAATTAAGGCAGTACATGGGAACAGATTAAATCAGTAGAGGCACTACATAAAAGGAATTAAGAGTGTGTTGATATGCACTCAAAACCAGACTGAAACATTAGAGGCAGGACATAAGTCGGGGGAGTGGAATTCCCTGCACCTGGGTACTTCTGTACCATTTATTACATGGCTATGGGCTTGTTCATAAACTGCATATAAGCAATAATTTTAATATGCCTTACAGAAAGAGCATGTCTCATAAAATTTAGGAATGTAGCTTAGATTGCGATTGAATGTCACTTGGAGAAAAACAAATTTTCTTAAACACAGTTGTAGTCCACTGATACAGACTGACCGAATGGGTGGTGATTGTGAACTGACAGTGGTTTTGAAGAGTGTATAGGGCAGCTGCAAATAGCCTGCGAACGCAAATGCCCTAAGAACTTCTGGTGGGAGAAGACAATAGCTACACATCAGATGCTCAAAGAGAGGCAAACCTGCTAAATGATTTGTCTCCTTCTGTCAAATTACATATCATAAAGTAATTGTGCAAAAGCAGTCGTAATGCCCCAAAAACTTAAAAACAGTTGTACATTTCTAATGAATATGCTAGGAAAGGAATTGCATACTGAATACTAGACTGACACTTGCAAAACTCTGGGATTCAGAGTCGTGGCTCTGCTATGTAGAAGGCATGGTTTTGACAGTGACTCCCATTTTTGTAATTCTGCCCTGCATTCATTACAGTGTAAAAATGCAGCAAAATAATGTCAGACATAACTACATGGTTTGCATGACAAATATGTGTAAATAAGGAATTGTATTACTGGCCTGCTTTATGTCATTCAGATGTTTCTGCATACAAATCATAAAGGCAAGCTTGGTTTTGCCCACATAAAACTGGTCTTAATGATATTCCTTTGAAGTCTGACATACTGAAAAATTGAAAAGCAAATTAGCTAAACTTGATAATTTATGTGTTTGGTCTTCATAAGGTTAGTTTATATATTTATTAATGATTTGTTTATTAACTTATAACTGTATAATCTGATTTTTAGCTACGTTAATGTCTTAATTGTTCCTGTACCATCATTTATTGCATGACAGTCTCTGTGCCCACTGTAGTAACAGTTTCAGTACCAATTATTACATGACAGTCTCTGTGCCCACAGTAGTAACAGTTTTAGTACCAGTTATTACATGACAGTATTTGTACCCACAGTAGTAACAGTTTCAGTACCAGTTATTACATGACAGTCTCTGTGCCCACAGTAGTAACAGTTTCAGTATCAATTAATACCTGACATTATCTGTGCCCACAGTAGTAATAGTTTCAGTACCAATTATTACATGAAAGTTTCTGTGCCCACAGTAGTAACAGTTTCAGTACCAGTTATTACATGACAGTCTCTGTGCCAACAGTAGTAACAGTTTCAGTACCAATTACATGACAGTCTCTGTGCCCACAGTAGTAATAGTTTCAGTACCAATTAATATCTGCCATTATCTGTGCACACAGTAGTAACAGTTTTAGTACCAATTTTTACATGAAAGTTCCTGTGCCCAGAGTAGTAACAGTTTTAGTACCAGTTATTACATGACAATCTCTGTGCCAACAGTAGTAACAGTTTCAGTGCCAATTATTACATGACAGTCTCTGTGTCCACAGTAGTAAGTTTCAGTACCAATCTTTACATGTGAGTCTCTGTGCCCACAGTTGTACAAGTCCTGTAACAGTTCTTACATGACAATCTGTGTGCTCACAGTAGTAACCGTTTCTGTACCCGTTATAACATCACAGTCTCTGTGCCCACAGTAGTAATAGTTTCAGTACCAGTTATTGCATGACAGTCTCTGTGCCCACAGGAATAATAGTTTCATTACCAGTTTTTATATGAGAGTCTCTGTGCCCACAGCTGTACAAGTTTCTGTACCAATTATTACGTGTGCTCTCAATAGTAGCAGTTTCTGTACCAGTAATTACATGTCATTCTCTGTGCCCATAGTAGTAGTAACAGTTTCTGTACCATTATTACATGACAGTCTCTATGCCGACAGTAGTAACAGTTTCAGTACCAATTATTACATGACATTCTCTGTGCCCACAGTAGTAACAGTTTCATACCAATTATTATATGACATTCTCTGTGCCCCCAGTAGTAACAGTTTCCGTACTAATTATTGCACAAGTCTCTGTGCCCACTGTAATAACAGTTCCTGTAGCAATTATTATATGATAGCCTTTGTGCCAAGATTAAAAGCAGTTCCTGCACCATTCTTTCACGTGTCAATGTCTGTGAGCAAAGAAGTAACACTTTCTGTACCATTTATTACATGATTGCCCCTCTGCCCAAAGCAACAACAGTTATTGTACAATTTATTATATGATATTCCATGAGCAGACAGTAACAAATGTTTCTGCAGTTTTCATATCTTGACTGTCTCTGTACTCACAGCAGCAACTTTTTTATTGCTGTTTATTGTATTACTTTGCAGCTCTTTATGCAAAATAGTAACAGTTCCTGTACCATTGATTGCATAGCAGTCCATGAACCCTCAGTAACAAGTGTTTGTGTATGATTTATTACATGACAGTCCCTGTGCCAACAACAGTACAAATTTGTACACCATTTACTACACAACAGTTTCTGTGCTCTCAATAGCAACAGCTCCTGCACCATTTATTACATGACACTTCAAGTGCCCATAGTAACAATAGCCCCTTCACCATTTATTACATGACATTCCCCGTGCCCATAGTAACAGCTCCTGCACCATTTATTACATGACACTCCCTGTGCCCATAGTAACACCTCCTGCACCATTTATTACATGACACTTCCTGTGCCCATAGTAACAACAGCTATTACACCATTTATTAGATGACACTCCCTGTTCCCATAGTAACAACAGTTCCTGCACCATTTATTACATGACACTACCTGTGCCTGTAGTAGCAACAGCTCCTGCACAATTTATTACATGACACTTCCTGTGCCCATAGTAACTACAGCTCCTGCACCATTTATTA
This sequence comes from Protopterus annectens, assembly GCF_019279795.1. Taxonomy (NCBI): domain Eukaryota; kingdom Metazoa; phylum Chordata; order Ceratodontiformes; family Protopteridae; genus Protopterus; species Protopterus annectens. The sequence goes on along the minus strand of NC_056733.1, from coordinate 708,434,253 downwards.
CATGATACTCCCTGTGCCCATAGTAACAACACCTCCTGCACAATTTATTACATGACACACCCTGTGCCTGTAGTAACAACAGCTCCTGCACCATTTATTACATGACACTCCCTGTGCCCATAGTAACAACAGATCCTACACCATTTATTACATGCCACTCCCTGTGCTCTCAATAAGAAACAGCTCCTGCACCATTTATTACATGACACTCATTGTGCCCGTAGTAACAACAGCTCCTTCACCATTTATTACATTGGCACACCCGGTGCCCTTAGTAACAACAGCTCCTGCACCATTTATTACATGACACTCCTTGTGCCCGTAGTAACAACAGCTCCTTCACCATTTATTACATTGGCACACCCGGTGCCCATAGTAACAACAGCTCCTGCACCATTTATTACATGACACTCCCTGTGCCCATAGTAGCAACAGCTCCTGTACTATTTATTACATGACACTCCCTGTGCCCATAATAACAAAACCTCCTGCACCATTTATTACATGACACTTCCTGTGCCCATAGTAACAACAGCTCTTACACCATTTATTAGATGACACTCCCTGTGCCCATAGTAACAACAGTTCCTGCACCATTTATTACATGACACTCCCTCTGTCCATAACAACAGCTCCTGCACCATTTATTACATGATACTCCCTGTACCCATAGTAACAACACTTCCTACACAGTTTATTGCATGACACTCCCTGTGCTTGTAGTATCAACAGCTCCTGCACCATTTATTACATGACACTCCCTGTGCCCATAGTAACAACACTTCCTACACAGTTTAATGCATGACACTCCCTGTGCTTGTAGTATCAACAGCTCCTGCACCATTTATTACATGACACTCCCTGTGCCCATAGTAACAACAGCTCCTGCACCATTACATGACACCCCTTGTGCCCATAGTAACAACAGCTCCTGCACCATTTATTATATGACACTCCCTGTGCCTATAGTAACAACAGATCCTGCACCATTTATTACATTACACTCCCTGTGCCTATAGCAGCAACACATCCTGTACCTTTTTTACATGGTAGTCTCTGTGTCCATAATAACAATAGTTTCTGTACCGCTGTCTATTTCATGACAGTTTGCATGCACAGAATAACAACAGTTCCTGTATGATTAATTACATATCTGTCTCTGTCCCCAGAGTAGGAACAGAACCATCACTGCAATTAATTGTGCCCATAGTAACAAAGACCTAGCACCATTTATCAAATGATAGTGTCTATGCCCATTGTAAAAAGAGTTCTTGCATCATTTGATACACAGTTTATGTGCCCATATTAGCAACAACGTCTGCAGTATTTAGTGCATGATAGCCCCAGTACTTGCAGTAGCAATACTTTCTGCATCATATAGTACACTGTGGTTCCGTGCCCATAGTAAAAATTGTTTCTGCATGGTTATATGACATTCCCTTTGTCCACATTAAGAGCAGTTCTTGCAACATTTATTATGTGACGGTTCCTGTACTCACAGTTAACAACAGTTCCTTGCATGATTGTGAGAAAGTCTCTTTGCCCACAGTAACAACTGTTACTATACCACCTATTATAAGATCATGCATGTGACCACAGTGTGACAATTGGAGAAAGTTGGGTGAAGGCTGCCTGCCTAGTGAAATAGAATTTGATATATAATTCTGGCATTTGTGAATAAATGTAAAATACAGGCATGTTTGTTGAGTGTAAAGAATACTGCAAAATGTGGAACTGCAAAATATGTGACAACATTGTACTCTACTGGCCCAGTGAAGCATGTTGTACCCTTTCATGTTAGAATTCGGCTCCAGGGCAGCTGGATGAAGATTTCATGCCGATTGTTTTAAGGCTAAAGTTTATGACTAGAATTTAGATGTGGAATGTGCTTTATTGCTCTTGTTTCTGTTAGAATATACATGTGAAATGTCTTCTATTGTAAGTTTCTGTGCAGGTGTTAGATTGCTAAGCAATGCAGTTTGTGGCCTGAGAACTCAGACCAGGTGTTAAGATGATGCAATATGAATACTGGGAAAACCTAAGTGTCAAAATGATGTAATTTGGAGAGGGCCTTAGAGACATGTTTTCTAGTAATGCTTAAATACTATTTCTCACAAGAGACTGGGAGCATTTTGACTTCGGACATCTAACTCAGCACTCTGCCTTGTGCTCACATGTAAGTTTTAGCACTGTGATTTCTTGTAGAAATAGTTAAAGCTAGTGAAGATTAATTAGGTATTTTTCTTTGAAGTCAGACCAGTCCTACTGTATTATTTTAAGTTTCTGTGTGATCTCTGAACTCTTAGATATCTCTGTGGTGTAGTAGTTTTGTCTTGTGTTTTAATTATTTATTATTAAATATTTTTAAAACCTTCTACCTGTGGCTGATTTGTGTAGAGATAAGCTCTAGAGTACATTGCATATTTATAGAGGTTATTGTAATAGGCCACTCTAAAGTAAGCCTTGACTGTTAGTCATACTACCATTGGATAATAATATTGCACAGTAATAATTGGACATCCTTTTAAGGGCCTTTTAGTAGCTGATATTATTAACTGGGTGGGGGCAGTAATTACTACCGTATAGTCTGGTTAAAGGGGCACAGCTGGAGAATTTGTCAGCCTTTCCCAGGAGTGTCTGTGAAGTTGTATAAATACTTATCTCAAAGTGTGTGTGTGTTGTGTCAGCTACTTGGCAGGGACACGAAGCACTGGTTGGACAGAGAGGGTACTGGAGGTTCTAGCTTGCCCAGTTAGGCTGAGACCTGAACCCTATAGCTGTGCCAGTGGGGAGTCTTATTGGGGACCTGGTGAGCAAGGGAGCAGCCAGCCCCAGACTGACTGTGACCTCTGTGTGCACTTAAGGGGAATTGTACTTTACTTTGTGTATTAGTTATCCCTTTCCCTTCTTTGAGATGACCTCCCTGGTGTTAGTGGAGATGATTGAGGCTCCTTGATTGCTTGGCCAGGGCACGGTTGTCACACACAGCAACGGTTTTTGTACCATTACTGGTAGACTCTATTTGACCACAGAAAGAAAAATTCATACACCAATTATTACATGACAGTTCCTATGTCCATGTTAACAAGGGTTCTTGCTCCATTTATTATATGATAGTCCTTGTGCCATCAGTAACAACAGTTTGTGCACCATTTATTCCATAGCAGTCTATGCACCCACATTAACAAGAGTTTGTTATATGGCAGTCTTTATACCTAGTGAAGTAGCAGTCTCTGCATCCCTTATACATGATAACCTATGCACACCGATTAACAAGAGTTTATTACATGGCAGTCCTTATACCTACAGAAGTGGCAGTTCCTGCATCACTTGTTACATGATTGTTTGTATCCACAGAAATAATAGTTCACACCAGTTATGACATGACAGTCATTGTCCACACAGAAACAACAGCTCTTGTAACACCAAATGTAACACACCAGTCCTTGTGCCCAAAGTGTTTGTGCAATATTTGTTACAAGGCAGTCTTTGTCTCCACAGTAGTAACAGTTCATTGCACATTTATTACATGAGTTTTTCTGCCCAGGGTAAAAAGAGTTCTTAAACCATTTCATCTATGTGCACTACATTAACATCTTTTCCTGCACTATTTATTACATGACAGTCCCCGTGCCACAGTAACAAATTTTCTTGCACTAGTTAGTACAAGATTGTTCATGGGCCCATAGTTACAACTTTTTCTGCATTACTTAGTACATGATTGTCCCCATGCCACAGTAACAATTTTTCCTGTACTACTTAGTACATGACAGTCCCCATACCACAGAAACAACTTTTCTTGCACTATTTAGTACAAGATAGTCCACGTGCCCACAGTTACAACTTTTCCTGCAATACTTAGTACATGACGGTTCCCATGCCACAGTAACAACTTTTCTTGCACTACTTAGTACATGACAGTCCCCATGCCCACAATAACAACGTTTCCTGCACTACTTAATACACGACAGCCCCATGCTCACAATAACAATTTATCCTGCACTACGTAGTACATGGCAGTCTCCCTGCCACAGTAACAACTTTTTCTGCACTACTTAATATATGACAATCCTCATGCCCACAGTAACAACCTTTCCTGCACTACTTAGTACACAATAGTCCCTGTGCCCACAGTAACAATTTTTCCTGCACTACATAGCACATGATAGTCCGTGTGCCCACATTAACAGCTCCTGTACCATGTTTTAGATAAGGAACCTATGTTCATAGAAACAACTGCTCCTGCACCATTTGTTTTCATGGTAGTCCCTGTTTTAGCAGTAGTAACCATTCCTGCAACCCTTTTGTAATAGTGCATGTCCCCACAATAACAACAGTTTCTACTTCTTTTATTACATGAGAATGTCTGTGCCCCCATAAAAACAGTTTTGTGACATCACAGTCCCTTTGCCACAATAACAACAGTCCCTGTATCTAGAGTAACAAAAGTTCATATACCGTTTATTATATGTCAGTCTATGTGTCCACAGTATCAGTTTATGCACCATTTATTATATGACAGTTTGTGCGCCCACAGTAATAGCAGTTCTTGCACCACTTATTATATGGCATACCCTGATACTAAGCAAGTAGTTATTGTGCCAGTTATTATATGGTTTTCCCTGTGCCCTTAGTAATAGCAATTATTGTAAAACTTATTGTATGGCATTCCTTATGCTCTCAGTAATAGCAATTGTTGTACCACTTACATTGCATTCCCCATGCCATCACTAACAGCAGTTTTAGTACCAGTTATTATATGGCATTCACTGTACCCTCAGTAATAGCAGTTTTAGTACCAGTTATTATATTGCATTCCCCATGCCCTCAGTAATAGCAGTTTTAGTACAAGTTATTATATGGCATTCCCCATGCCCTCAGTAATAGGTATTTTTGTACCAGTTATTATATGGCATTCCCCATGCCCTCAGTAATAGCAGTTTTAGTACCAGTTATTATATGGCATTCCCCATGCCCTCAGTAATAGCAGTTTTAGTACCAGTTATTATATGGCATTCCCCATGCCCTCAGTAATAGCAGTTTTAGTACAAGTTATTATATGGCATTCCCCATGCCCTCAGTAATAGCTGTTTTTGTACCAGTTATTATATGGCATTCCCCATGCCCTCAGTAATAGCTATTTTTGTACCAGTTATTATATGGCATTCCCCATGCCCTCAGTAATAGCTGTTTTTGTACCAGTTATTATATGGCATTCACTGTGCCCTCAGTAATAGCAGTTCTTGCACCATTACATGGACTTCCTTGTGCCCTCAGTAATAGCAGTTCTTGCACCATTTATGTGGCATTCCCCTGTGTTATCAGCAACAGCTGCTCTTTATACTGCATTCCCTGTGCCCACAACAACAAGAGTTTTTTTCCCCTTTTATTACATGATTGCCCCTTTACCAGCTGTAGGACTTCATGCTGTGCCGTTAGTGATCTCTGCAAAAACATGTGAATTGGCCCTTCTGCTGCAATTACAAATATAATTCCTTGTAGCACCAGCATCAAGCAGCAATCCCTGTACTCTCCGTACAGAATGACCAACCAAATATGCCCTCTGGCATCAAACAGGAGTTCATGGAGTGTTGTTAGAGTTCTTGTGTCGATCATCAGCTCCTGTTCTGCCGGTGGTGTAGGACTGAAAAGTAGCTCATGTAGTGCTAGTACCATGTGACTTGTTTTTATTTATCTACATGTCTTAATGAGCTGACTGTACTGGTATTTCACAGATCTTTATCAGTTATGGCCCAGATGTCACTAAGGATATATTTCATTCTGCAAAGATTACACATCCAAAGAAAACAAAAGCACATTATTGCACTGAGTGGCATTGTAAGAGGTAATTGTAACAAAATGCAACAAACACAAGACTGTAACTAAAGATAAAATCAAAGAGAATAAATTGCTGTTCCACAGACTCCAATGTGCCTTATTTATTTATTTAGTTTGCATACCAGGGTAGTCTTAAAGTGTTCTGTAGTTACACATGTTAGTGGAAAAATAAATGAAGGAATTATTTTATTGTTCCTGTTATTCAGTGGCAACCATGCTAAGATTTTCAGTTTGCGTAAGGGAGGGAGTTGCAAATGAGATACAGATGTGAAAGCAGCTTTGAGGCATTCTGTAAGTTTGTGGCTGGGGATCTTAACAGTTTTTTGAAGTTATGAAGAGGAAGTGAGGGGGTAATCATACATAGATGAAAAGGTATTTGCTAAAGCAGGTTAGTGACTGAATATTGGCAGGAAAAGTTCCATGTTAGCTTTAATGTTGACAGTAGGTATTTCAGATGAGCCTTCTGTAGGTATGCCTTCAGTTTTGTTTACATGGCTAGCTAACTGTCTTTTTTTTCTTGCACTCTGTCTCTCCTCAGTAAAAAGAGGAGCTGTGCACTGTACATATATATATATATATATATATATATATATATATATATATATATATATATATAGAAAAGATCCATATAATTGAACGTTCTTAATGTCAAATTTTTTTATGCTGGCTGAAGTAATCGAAGCTCATTTGACCGAGAACAGTGAAAATCAGGGAATGTATCCTTTCTACACTACACAGTGAACTCAGAGTTGATATATATAATTAGCACGGGGTGTGGGGGCACAGCCTCCTACTTGGGGGTGCAGGGGCCTTTCCCTGCAACCTGTAAAAAAATATGAATTTTGTGCTAGGTTTTTTTTGATGTTTTGCATTTCAGTCCTTTTGGATTGATGTAATTATTGTCAATGTTTTTGTATTTTGATATTTCAAAGTACATTCATGTATATATATATATATATATATATATATATATATATATATGTATATGTATATATATATATATATATATATATATATATATATATACATATACATATACGCACACACACACACACACACACACACACACACACACACACACGCACACGCACATGCACACACGCACACACACGGTTACATTTACTAAGAGCGAACACATAAAAGAGCAAACATTATGTTTTCTCTATTTGCTGGCCGCTGGCTGCTATGTGTATGAGATTGTGCTACAAAGATGTCTAAGACTTTACCCTTTGTCTACTGTTGTGTGATCTTAGAGTTGGTACATATCATTAGCAGCAGGTGTAGCCCCCTATGTGGGGAATGTAGGTGCCTTGCTCCCTGTGTAAAACAGAGGTTATTTCCATTATTTTGTGATTTAGTCTTAAAAGATTGATTTTTTTGTTCACTCTTTTAAGCAATCATTGTTTGGTTAGGTAATTAAGCAATAATCCATGACTGTGCAGGGGTATATCAGGATTTACCCATGGTTGGTGTGGTTTGATAACAAGGGTGAGGCTCCCTCATAAATATGTTAAAAGAGGTAATCAAGCATATATCAATGGAAAGTCAGGCCACTCAAAAGTACGTAAATGGCAAGATTTTTTTCTGCTGGTATATCTTCAGTTTACAACAGGCAGGCTGGTTGAGTTGTCCAATCAGCATCCACATTTTTGAATAGCAATGCGCCATTATTGTATAATCGTAAATGCATATAGATCTATGTCATTTGATCGAATGCTCATTTGACTGAATCACAAACCACTGAAACAGTTGACTGAAAACTCATTTCACCGAATCACAATTGACAAAAAACATTCTACGCAACAAATACAGCATAGATGTTTTTGCAAAGGAGCAATCACCCATGCACCCCTAACTGGAGGGCTTGATTCCATGCACCTTACTTATATCTACTAACTCAACTATCACAAAACTATGGAGAAAAGAAAAAAAAACACCACACACACAGTGAACCAGGGGTTACTAATATCTACATATTTGGAGGTCAGACATGATGGCGGTCACTGCCTGTCAATACACACCCCTCTAGGCATGCTTCTCTAATAACTCCTACACTCAGAAGTGACATAATCACATACTGCCTAAACACTTCTACACTTTTCTAATAATTGTGATTCAGGGAAATGAATTTTCAGTCAGTTGTGTTTGACTATTTGGGATTCAGTTAAATGAAAATTCCTTCAAGTGTGTGTGTGTGTGTGTGGATCTATTATAGTTAGTCTAAACTTTAGTAGATTGACAGGAAAAACATAGATTGCAGAAGGTCAAAAAAAAAAAAACAATGAAACCCTGATGTACATGGTCCAAGGCATAACATAGGAACATGGAAAACAAAACTTCTGTTGTTGGGTTTTTTTTTGTTGTTTTTAGTTTAGTTTTTTTTTTTTTTTTTTTTGTAGAGGGGCAATCCCTCCACATCCTCTGCTAAGTATATGTACTATAGACATAATGTTCTATATGGATAGCCTTAAAGCCCTATCTCTATACTCAGTGTCCTACAGGTTACTGAGAGATGATCTATGCTTGGCATACAAGGCATCCTTGTATCCAGCTCTGATGGAACATTTGCACATCCACAAAATGAACAGTATTAGAACCACAAGATCCAAAGATTTAAATGTTGCTTGTGACATAAATGTGACATATTGGTGAGATATATGTCTCAGAGGATTCCCATGCTCTGGAACATGCATCCATCCATGCAAAGCAGAGTCTGTCATTAACCCTGTGCAAGCAAAATCTTAACCAATGGATGGGAAATCGAACATTCACCTCAGATCTGATTTTCCCCATGTCTTTGATAGATGGAGGCAGAGGCAGGCAGTGATGCCCAAACTAACATATCCCCACACACACACATACACACATAACCTCTAGAAACTTCCTTACTAACATACCCCTGTTAATAAATGCCCATGATACATAGCGACACAACTAGATTGGGTTGCATGGCTAGGCTTATAATGGCCCTGGTGGTTGTTAGTCTAGTATAAACCTATGAACGTATGAACCTAAGAGTTACAGAGTTCCATACTCCACCATTTTATAAAAGAAAAGAGAACAAAAAATACATACACAATATGTCAAATGGACGCAATCATTCTCCTGATTTAAACCCAACATATATGAAGTATTGTATTTTAAAATCAGTTTTGGCTCTTCTTTTGAAAATTATTCTCAGCATTGCCTCACAAACTTGCGGTTACAACATATAACGCCATGCAATTTAAATGGTTGATGTTACCTGAATGGTCTGTACCAACAAGTAGTACAAGTATTAAAGCATTTTATTTCGACTTGTTGCCGTTTGAGTATTTGGCGCCTAGTGGATCCTTTTTTGTGTTTTTCAGTTTGCCTTCATTCCTTACAAGTAATACAGCTAATGGGAGAGGTATTTCATATGCTGCTAATATGTTCCGTCATCCCCTCATTGAACTGTATGCTTTTTCCAGTGTACCATTTTTTAGGGGTGCAGTCACATTTGATTTCATAGACAGCAATGGTCATTGGTACAAGTACAACAATTTTTGAAAGAACGTTTATAACAATTAATATTGCACTCTTTTGTTTCCAACACAAACGTGTGAGTCAGACAATTATGGTACTTGTACTTGCCTTTTCTTTGTATTGTACTTAGGGGCATGAACTTATTCATAACAATCTTACTTTGTAGACTCCTAGGATTCGTGTATGAAAATGTAATTGTGTTAGATAAAATGGCTTTTAAGGTGCAAGCACATAATATTATTCTCCAGTTATGTAAACCATATCAGTCTGACTCTGAAGGTAAAAGGAAACATGGTGGTCCAGCAAAGAGATGGATGGATTGTGTGAGAGAAGACCTGTGCATACCCCTCAACCTCTTAGTGCAAGAAATCTGGACAAAGCCTAAAATAATGGGGGGCATGCCTCTCAATCTTTTAGTGCAAGAAATCTGGTCAAAGCTTGACAAAAAGGGGGACAGAGTCCCAAAAATATGGATAGATTTTAAATATTGTTCATATAAACTTAGAAAATTAGTAGATTAACAGGGTTTGTTTAACATACATTTGCTGAAGGATTTGAAATCTGAAACTCAAATGTATGTCATTATTTGGTGACTTCAGTCCTCAGATCATTCCAGTGATGTGACAGAAAATCACAAATTTTATTAGGAAAACACCAAAAATATGAGTCAAAAATCTGGACATTCTGCAAAAACCTGGACAGTTGAGAGCTATGAACAAATGCCCCAAATATAGGGACAGATTTTAAATATTGCTCTTGTAAACTTAGAAAGTTGCAAGAATAACACAGTTTGTGTTTGCTTGTATTTTTTTCTGAAGGATATGAAGTCTGAAACTGAAATGTATGTCATTATTTAGCGACTTCAGTCATCAGTGATTAGCCAGAAAACCACAACGTTTGTGAGAAGTAGACCAAAAATGTGAAGCAAAAATCTGGACAATTGAGAGGTATGGACATGTGACAGGCATTAGTGTCAAGAAAAGAACAGTGGCATTAAATCGAGAGAGATGTTGACAGTTGATACAACAGCCCGACCCCCCCCCATGTAGAAAATGGGAAAAAGGGGAGGTTGATGATGATGATGATGATGATTTAAATTTAGTCAAGCTAGCATTGCACCAGTTATCTAGATTATGAAAGTTCATAATACTGGCCTTTGGTGGTGCTGCTGTAGCGTTGTCGCCTCACAGTAAGACGATGTCTGGTTCGATTCTCAGCTAGAGCGTCTTCTGCGTGGAGACATGCGTGAATGGGCATACCTTCGTTGAAGGTTGTGCATCAGGCCTGGCAAGCCGGTACGTAAGAATCAACTGCCAATCATTACAAGACCGGAGTTCCGCTGTGGCAACCCCTAACCGGGAAAAGCCGAAAGACACAAACAAGCCTTCTCACAAAAAGAGATTGTTTTGGTTTATGTGCCTGCTTTTAGTCTATGCTTCAGACAACTTTGTTTTATTCATGTGTGCAAGCTGTCAAACTGTCAACATATATTAATAAATCCTTCTAGTACTCAAGTTGATAAACTGTTATAATGTATTAAGACAGATGACCCCCCCCCCCCCAGCACAATTAATTTATGGCCAAGAAGCCAAGTAAACCCCTTTCTGTAATCAGGACTGTGGTTCCTATGAAAGCAGAAATATTTTCTTTTCCTGGTAACCAGCTAACAAAAATATACACTTTTCAGGGATGGCCCAGGACTCTAGGGATATAGATATGTAGGTGCCTTGCTATGGAGAACTGGCACAGTGTCTCCTAGGAAAAGCAACATAATTCATAAGTCATTCACACAGTCTGCAAATTTTTAATGAAAAATGATCCGACTGGCTTCAATACAGTTTCATTCTCTAGAGAGTTCAACTCTGACCTTGTACAAAGCAACCATGAAAGCAAGCAACAGACATCTTATACTGATAAAGCAGTGAACCAGGACTGGAGCCCTTGAAATGATTTATATAAGAAAAGCTTTAATACTGGTAAAACATTTCCATATATCCAGGCAAACTGTCTTTTAAGTATTTCCTTCTAAATGGATTTTTTTTTGGCTTTTATGTTAGAGAATTCTTGAAGTCTTTTAACAATGGTTTATTTTATTTGTATCTTTTTAGTGAAAATGTAGACACTTTATCCATATGGATACTTTCTGAATCGTTTCAGCTGTACTTGGTTACATTATGCAGAAACAGTACATTTAATGTATAAAAGTGCTTAGTATTTGAGGTGAATATAACCTTTTTTATGAAAGACATGCCTACATACTTCTGAATTGCTGTGTTTTCATGTCTCACTGCCTCACATTTTTCTTCCACAAGACTGGTTTTGTTTTGTTGAGTGTTTCCTGACTAGAATTAAGTCTGTCATGTAATTCCAAGCAGTAATATTTAGAAGAGACATAACTCAGGGCAAGAATTTGAATTGCTGTCTAAACACTGACAAGTAAACACACCACAGAAAGCAACTCATTCGCCCAGCTGACAAAAGTAATGTTCGGAAGCAGATTGGAGCATCTGTCCAGTGGTGTTTGTCACACCCAAAAAGGAAATGAATAGTACTATAGTAAATCTGAATAGTACTATAGTAAATTTGAATAGTACTATAGTAAATCTGTGTACCGTTCATTGTTATGGTGAACTAAATGTTGAGTGGAGGGGTGAGATGAAACCAGAAGGGTGCATTTCAAGTTAGTGCTATGCATCCTAAAATTAAATAACACTTAAGGGACACAGGAAGGAGTATACATTTAACAGATGATACACTGCATTGCAGCCTGTAGTAAATTACTGATACTTTGTTACACAGGAATGTTTAACAACCAGTGGGAGTACAGACCACTAGAAGCCTTTTTTATGCATGTTACTGTAGCAGCTAACATATCAGCAGGTACCAAATAAAATCCAAGATGTTATAAAGACAAATGAGAAAGAACTCTGTACAGTGCTTGACATGTCAGAGGACTAGTGTAAAGGAACAGAGAACAGTTAGAAATGTAATGTACAGTGTGCAGGGACTTACACGAGTGGACAAGGTTAAAGAATATACTGAATAAAATGAATCCCGTTATACAGATGAAACAAAGCCTACAAATATGCTAATTGTAAAATTGTAAATAAGAATAAGCAAGTAGTAAGGCAGTAATAAAATAAAATATACATCTTCATCAAAATTATGCATACATCAGAAAATTCAGTATAGCAGAGAGCACTGGGTCCTTGTAGTGTGTCTCTGTACATGTCAGAATTATGGGACAGTATCTTAATTTGATAGCCACCACATGGTTTGGATAGGTGTCAGAATCTGCTGCATCTAAACACACAACTTGAGCTAACAGAAAGTCATGTCTATTTTTGTTTGTCATTTCAGTTTGTAACAGCTCTTGGGGTCTGACACCCCTTCTTAACCAAAAACGTCTCTTTAAAACAGATAAGGATGACAGAGTTAAGGAGTGGGCCATCCCTCTTTATAAACTAAATTAATGATCTATCCATATTTTGCTCTGTCTGTCTGTCTCTCTATCTATCTATCTATCTATCTATCTATCTATCTATCTATCTATCTGTCTGTCTGTCTGTCTAATATCTATGTCCATCTATCTTCCTGTCTGCCCATCTGATCTCACTGTCTATATGTCTATCTGTCTAGCTCTCCAGACATATATTTATCAACCTGTCTATCTAGTTATTTATCATCTAAGTCTAATCTAAGTACATATATACAATCTAATTAAGAGTGACATTTGCAAGACAAAATACACATTGTTATCAAGCAGCAGACATCTGTCTATTTAGAAAATGATATCAGAATTCTGGATTAACATTTAGGCAAGGTACAGGGTTTTTCATTAGCCCATTAGTGTCAGAAATTCCGTATGTCAGTCTTACAATGAAACAGCATTTTAAATAAATAATTTCAAGTGATGCAGCAAGGGGGCACTCCCTAAAGGTGGAAGGGGATTTAAGGTAAATGTGTTAGCTGCTCTTGTAAGCTAAAGTTAAGTAGCTACAGATACAATCAGTATCAGAGGGATTTTGTAGTTTAAAAAATGGGAGCATGGGCAAAGACTTAGTTCCCAGAATGGATGATTGGCATGTATGATTCCTGTAAATCATGTTCTGTAGCTTGCAGAATGCTGCAAATGATATACATGCTGTGGCAGGGGCATACAAGTGCCTCCCTCAAATGCAGTTAGACATTGCAACTGTGCTTCTTGCAGGCTGCACACATGCACTATGATTTTTCATGTTTAAACATGAGCAGTATTATACTGTGTTTTGGCAATGCTGTGTGAGGTCCTTACAGGAGTCATTGACTAGTACTCATGGGTTATCCTACATCACCTGAAACACACTCAGAATAAATAATGGGTTGAGATGTGTACACAGTATGTTTAGCTGTATATTAGTCAGGTCACCACTTTGCCCGCATTTACCAAGTAGGTGGCCCTGTGAAATTTCACTGTGCTGGAAGCCATGGCATTGAGGACTTGTATGCCATATCTGTGAATTATGAGCACTGCCAGAGTGCTATACAGCTGCCCTGATATTCAGTCCCTACAAACTGCACAGTGCATGTCAGTTGATAGAATGGTATTCCTTTCTACCGGCATAGTGTTATCCATGGATGCTAGGTGGGAACTTTATTACAACATGCGCGGTATGTAGTACCCAGAATTTTGAGGGGGTGGCTGATGTCATAGAAACCATGAATGGTGGTGGCAATCTGACCCCTTCTGTGCTGGAGAAACAGTTATACAAATCCACATGTGCAAGCATTGTACTGAGGAATGTAATGAGTGTTGCACAATGCACAAATTGATGCCTGTGATATACCCAGAGTGTCTCCTGTTTGTCTGTGAAAGGTCCAAAACAAAAGAAAGTTCCACAGTGTTGTACCAATATATTTTTAATAAAAAACAAAGCTTTTGGATCAAAATCCTTCTTCAGTGTTAATAAAATTCTTATCCAGATGATACATCCTTTATAGTTAAAAATCAAATAGTCACATGATACAGCCTACCTATCATATATATTAAACGTAATCAAGTCATTTGAAATAAAAATCAATCAGATTTTGCACTGAAGGATCTTAAAGAGACATATGCCATCCTACTCAGTGACTTAAAAATATATATCTGTTACTACTAAATGGGTTTAACATAAGCATATTCACCACATACATTTACATATGTTCTTCACAAATAACCCAAGAATGTATTAAAAAAGTATATACGTGTATATATATATATATATATATATATATATATATATATATATATATACACATATGTATGCATCAACATAAATTGTAAAACTAAACCCTCAATTGTACAGAATTAATAACAATCATATTATGCAAGCAAGCATTATATGAAAGCATGTACAAAACTGACTAAATACAAGTAAGCAATCATTCCAATGTATAATATATAATGCCCAACCAATAACCAAATGTGAAAAAATATGCATAAAAGTTTTATTGAACATAAAACACATTCCTCAGTTATTTTATTTTACTTGTTGTTGCTTCTTTTCCAGAATTGGATTGATAGTAACTTGCTTATTCAAACCAGAATATTTTTCAGCATGTAGACGGGTGATCCACTCATACTCCTTATTATCTAGCCTATTTCGTAGGTCCCCACGTCTAATATCAGCAGTTAAGATGTCTATTACACAAATAAAGAAACAGTGTGAAATGTCTGTTTCTTGTATATGTTGAGCTAGAGAATTTGTAACCACTTTCCTTATTTCTGATTTATGTTCGGTTATCCTATGTCTCAACCTCCTGGTTGACTTACCAACATAGAAACATGAACACTGTTGACATAGTGCTAAATAAACCACATTATTGGTGTTACATGTAGCTGTGCAGCGGATTTCAAATCTCTTCCCATTGATGGGGTGTATAAATTCAGTTGTTGTAGTTATATTAACACAACATGCACAATTGTGGCAGGGATGGGTCCCCTTCTTGCAGTACTTTATAGGTTCTGCTCTATTTAGGCTAAAATCTTTATAACATAAATGTTTCTTTATGCTGTTGCAGTTCCTATAAGTAAAGTATGGCTTATCTGGAATCTATTTACCATAACCTGACAAGGCCTTCAAAATATGCCAATTATTTCTGATGACCTGTTCTATACTTTTGCTTGTTCTACTATAAGTCATTAAGTATCTCAGGTTACTATCAGATATTGATTGTGTAGTTGTAATATTATCTTGATTAGAAAAATAAGGCCTCGCTCTATCTACCCTGTCTCACAGACAGGACCTCATTTCTAGCCATCTCTAAATCATCTGAACTGTATCCTCTTTCCAAAAATTAATCTGTCATATCCTGCATCTGTTTAAGGCATGACTCATCTCGAGTGTTCAATTTACTGACTCGTAGGCATTGCCCTCTGGGTATGCCCTTAAATACATGTGTAGCATGCATACTAGTTTTATGTAAATACTTATTAGCTTGTGTTTCTTTCTTATAAATGTTAGTATCCAATCCAGTCTCTTTCTTCGATAGAGTAACATCCAAATAAATGAATACTTGTTTCAGAGTAATTCAACTCAAATTTAAGAAAATCATTTACATCATTCAAATAAGAATGGAACCCTATTAACTCATCACTTCTGCCATGCCATGCCAAAAAATATCATCTACAAAACATTTGTAGAATAATATTTTACATGCATCTTTATTAGCTTGACCAAACACATGTTCCTCTTCCCATTTACTTAGGGTTAACTTTGCATATGTATTAGCAATTGTTGTCCCCATAGCTATACCAGAAATGTGTTGATATAATTGTCTATTAAATACAAATACATTATCCTGAAGAACTAACTCCAATAGCTCACATATTGTTTCTATATGTCTGGCAGAAAAATGATCATATCCCAAGAGTATTTATCTTATTTTCTCTATTCCATATTTATTTGGAATCACAGTGAAAAGGGATTTTATATTGAATGTCACTAATGGAAAAATATTTTTCTAGATTTTCATTATAGCATTTGTATAGCTGTGTGAGGAAATCTCCTGTGTCTTTGATATAGCTGGGGACATTAATCAAATAGCCTTTCAGATGTTTCTCAAGATATACAGATAAAGGCTCAGTAGCCCATCCCCGACCCGATATAGTGGGTCTCATAGGTGGTTTATCTCTTGACTTATGTACCTTTGGTAGGCCATACAGGATGGGTATGGTAGGGCATGGAACAGTGAAGAAATTGAATGTATCAATATCTATATCACCTAATAATTGTAAATCGTATATAGCCATGTTGATTTTAGTGATAATTTCACTGATATTTTTATCTGCTATTAATTTAAATATAACTCTGTCAGAAACTAAATCATCCATAGCTTTAAGATAGTTGTATTCATAAGCACTATACTGCCACCTTTATCAGCTTCTTTGGTTATCAGGTTCTTCTAGCTCTGCAAGTTTTTAAGTGCTGCAGTTTCTTCCCTGATCAGATTATATGTTTTTTTATATTGATTAAGGTCATAAATTTCCCTAATTTGTTTCTCACATATATCATTAAATACAGTGATTATTGAATCACTACAAGGTATAAATGTGCTACTTCTTTTACAATCATTAGTTATACTAGGACCCAAATCTTTATAAATATTTTTCACGTTTAGGTTACGTGTGAACAATTTTAGGTCAGTCATTGCATTTACCGCATTATCTGTACACATTGGGATAAATTTAAGGCCCTTTGAGAGCAAAGAAAATTCAGTCTCATTTAACTGATAATGAGATAAATTTATCACAAAATTTCTTCTTTCAGTCGATAGATCATCATGTAACATATCCTTATGACTGTTCTGTATAGCACTATTCTCCAAAGGTGTACCTACATTTCTATCCATTATATGCTGTTGAAGAAAACTGCCTACAGTAATATCACTAATTGGTTCTGTGCTATTCCCCAAATCAGATGAATTAATTACATCATGACTGTTTGCATTTCCATGTGATTGACTTGTAGAATATGCACTAATTCATTCTACTCATGCCCGCAGCAAACTTGAACATTTGTTAGTGCAATATTATTCATAACTAAGTCAGAAGGACTAGCTATAGTGGAATTATTACCATTAGGTTGGTTTAACATGCATGCATTTATTAGTATGTCTTGTTCATCCATACTACAAGCTATAGAGTGTGTGTATTTTATTGCAGAAATTTCACTGGGTTCACTTTCTTTATGTCTTTCTATACTATTATAAACAGCATCAGTATAACTCTGTGTCCTTTCATTAGAATTATGTATGTTATGCTCATTTCCATCATTTAAACCCATTTTTTCTTTTAGAATATTTTTAATCATTTCTGTCTTACGTATACCATCAAAACGTGCATTACAATCAACATCAGACAACTCTGCCAAGCCAGTTCGCTCATATGCTAAATCTATACATAAATTATTTCCATCATGATGGTTCAAATTACATACATTCATTGGTATACCATGTTATGCCATTTCAGATTGTGTATGCTTCAAAACAAAGAGTTCACTAAAACCACTTTCTTTATATTTATCTATATTGTTATTGGCTACATTTATGGAACTTCGATGTTCATCGTGTTACCCTGTTGCAGTCATCACACTTGGGTTATCCTGTCGTCAGGCGGTTCCGCAGTCGGCCGGATTTCCAAAGTCTTGGTCCGACGGTTGCTGTCGCCTCATCCCTGACGTCAGTGCACCAGGGGTACATATATTGCAACCGACGCCATTTTCTTCAGTCTTTCTTGCCGCGCGGTGCCCAAAGCAGAAGCAGTTCGCAAGTGCCGGTTGGCCGACTCCTGTGATTTTCGAATTCGAATTTCAGATCGAAGTCTTCTATAAAGCTAAGTACCCCGTTGGGGAAACTTTTCTTGCCTCAGACCAATGTCAGAAAAAGTTAACAATTGTATTTTTTGTGTGAAGCAAATACCTCATAAGGATTTTCATTCTTATTGCATACCTTGCCTAGGCCCTGATCACGACGTCACTTCTTGTCGTTTTTGTGCTAGATTTAATAAACATACTATTAAAAGATGATTTGATTTCGCACAACACTTTTTTGGCAGAAAATTTAATTATAACATGCTGTCGGAGCTTCCTACCACCGGCGTGCACAAAAAGCGCAGGGATAAGGATCGACAGCCCAGGCCTAAGCCCGATTCCGAGGCCTCGGTTGATCCGGTCTCCGGTTCTCCGGTTATCAGTGAGGCTCCGATGCAGCCCCTGACTACCGCAGTTCAGGAACCCGAGACCGCTACGGATATTTTGACGGAATGTACTAGGCCAACGCAGCCTTTTACTTCAGGCCCTACCGACGATTTACCTTCCAAGGATGTCGGTGTTTCTGAAACACCATCGCCTTCTGAAGGCGTTTTCAGACCGACGACTCTTACAGTCAAAACGTTTTCCAAGTCGAAGACTCCTTCCAAATCGAAAAAGGCTTCACTTCAGTCTCCTGTTCAAGGCCCTATGCCTAAGAAACAGATGCTCAAGATGGCTGAAGATTTGATTTCTCTTATCAGGGGTTCTCAGCCTCCTCCTGACAAAAGGCCTAGACAAGAGGAAGAATCTGCTTCCTCTGAACAAATGTCTATTTCTTCGGATTCCTCTGAGGACCAAGACTATTCCTTCTCTCCTTATGAAGATTCTGATGCTGAGGACTCTATTCCCTCAGCTTCCCATCCAGAAGATTATTCTTTTGGGGAAACCTTACACACTATGAGGGAACATTTTCACTGGGAAGGTCAGGATTACTCTGATTCCAAGAAAAGGCTCAGGGAGTTTCTATTACTCCCCCAACACAGACCTCTAGCCATCCCTCCTGTTTTAGACATTGTGGATGATGTCTATTTAGAATCCAGTTTCAACCCTGACTCTCTGCCTCCTGCCCTGGCCAAGCCTGACAGATACTACAGAGTTCCTGATTCCCATAAATTTCTTTACAAAAGCCCAGTAGCTGACCCAGAGACTATCTCCCAGGGTCCCAAGGGGGCTAAAGCTTCCATGGCTAAAAATCCAGTACCTTCTGAAAGGGATTCAAGAGCACTAGACAGATGGGGGAAAAAGGTTTACACCTCAGCCACTTTAGCTATGAGAGCTCTAAACTGTCAATTTCATATGCTTAAATATCAGCAATTTCTGATCTCTCAGTTAAAACAAAAGATAACCACCCTACCTCAACAACCTGAATTGAAAGAAGTACAGGATTTGTTGCACGCCACCGAGCAGGTGGGCAAACATACCTTACAGTGTGGGTTTGATTCTTTAGAGGCCTCCTGCAGAGCAGCTGTCACTGGTTCAGTTATACGTAGGCATGCCTGGTTAAAGGAACAAAGTCTGCCTGATCATGTTAAAGCAAAACTACTAGATGCTCCCTTACAGCAGGATGTTCTTTTTGGTGTTAAAGCAGAAGAAGTTTTAAAGAAAATGGAAGATAAGGCAAAATCAATGCAGACAGTCAAAGATTTCCTACAGGTGCAACCCCCTCATTTCAGCAGAAATGGGTCAACAAAAAATTGGTCCTTTCCAGCCACTGACAGGCCTCAGAGGAGTAAATACAGGCGCCCAAGGGGCAGAAGACAACCACAAGCTCAGTATAAATCACGCGACTCCAATCCAGAAGGGAGGAGAAGACAGGTCTCAACCCACCAGAAGGCAAACTCAATGACTTGCACCTCAGCTGGCCAAACAAAGCTCTTTTGTCAGCCCCCCTGGGGGGGGAAACTAGCACTTTTTGCAGACAACTGGCACATGGTCACAAAGGACAAATGGGTCCTAGACATAATTTTACGAGGATACAGATTCCACTTTCACACCTTGCCAATAAAAAGAGGTATGCCAAACCTGCCACAAAATCAAAGGGCAGAGGCTCAAAAACAAATTACAGCTCTCATGGCCATAAGAGCCATTCAAAGGGTACCAACTCAAGAGCAAGGCCAAGGATTTTACTCAAGACTCTTCCTACTACCCAGAAAAGAAAATGATTGGAGACCAATTCTGGACCTTTCAATTCTAAACACTTACTTACAAGTTCCCAAATTCAAGATGCTAACACTACAGCAGCTACTTCCCATGTTGGGCAAGGAAGCATGGCTGGTAACATTGGACCTCAAGGAGGCATACCTGCATGTCCCTATCAGACAAAGTTGCAGAAGATACCTCCGTTTCATTGCAGGTTCAACCCATTATCAATTCTCTGCACTGCCCTTTGGCTTATCTACTGCGCCCAGAGTATTCACAAAATGCCTGGCACCAGTAATTGCATTCTGCAGACAAAGAGGAATTCAAATATATCCATACCTGGACGACTGCCTCATCCAAGCAGAAAGAAAAGACATTCTCTTACAACATCTGGCTTTTGTAAAGCATCTACTAAATTGTCTGGGGTACACAGAAAAAGAAAAGAAGTCAAAACTAGTACCCTCACAAAAAATGACATTCCTGTGTGCCAGCTTGGACACAACGGCCCAGAAGGCTTATCTTACACCAGACAAGCAATTACAACTGACTCAATATTTCAAGACAATGGCAACAAAGACCCAATTAACTGCAAGAAAAATTCTGCAGGCTTTGGGCTTCATGGCATCTTGCATTCTGATAATACCATTTGCAAAACTGCATATGAGGAAATTACAATGGTACCCAAAAAGCGTATGGTCTCAACACAGCCACAGCTTGGACACAGTAATATCTCTCATTCCCTGCCTTCAACAGGAATTTCTATGGTGGGCACAGGCATGTCACCTCAACAAGGGTCAGCCTTTCACCTTGCCCCCACCCGGGCAAACTATCACAACAGATGCTTCAGACTATGCCTGGGGGCCACATATGGCAGTTCAATGCATTCAAGGCCTATGGACTGCAAAACAAAGAAAACTGCACATAAACCAAAAAAGAGATGCTAGCTGTACAGAAAGCTCTGACAGCCTTCAAGGATCTACTACAGCCTGGACAACTGGCAATAAAGACGGACAACACCACAGTAATGTGGTACATAAACAAACAAGGGGGCACACATTCCTACCCTCTTTGCAGGCAAGCGCTAATCTTATGGGACACAGCTCTGGCCTACCAAGTCCAGTTATAAGCTCACTTCCTGCCAGTACAGAAAACCACATTGGCAGACGACCTAAGCAGAAACATCAAAGATCCCCACGAGTGGAAGCTAGACCCACAAATATTTACAATGATAACTCAAAGATGGGGCCTACCAAATATAGACCTGTTTGCCAGTCCTCAAAACTACCAGCTGACAACATTTTGTACAAGGACATTCCACCATCAAGCTTGGAAAGTGGACGCTCTCTCCATCAGTTGGAAAAACCTGACAACATATGCTTTTCCTCCATTACCTCTTCTCACAAAGGTTCTTTTGAAGGTCAAAAAGGAGAAACCTCGAATGATTCTCATAGCCCCAGACTGGCCACGCCAGCACTGGTACCCGCTATTGAAGAATATGGCTCGCAGCCCACCATGGATATTGCCTCCAATACCTCATTTACTCACGCAACAAGACACGCAGATTCTACACAGCCAGATCAAAACCTTAAACCTGGCTGCATGGCAAATCAATTAAGCATCCAACCAGCCCCTCTTTCACAAGCAGTACTGGATGTTATTCTAGAAGCCAGGAGGCCAAGCACCAGGAAGGCTTACTCGGACAAATGGAAAAGGTTTTCTGCTTGGAACCAAGCTAAAGGCCAAGACACAACTCAGCTACATATGCCTCACATTCTGCAGTATTTAGCTGAGATGTTGCATAAAGGACTTTCCTTCTCCTCAATTAAAATCCATGCTTCAGCTATTTCAGCTCACTACGACACAAATCCACCTTTATTTTCAAATCCACTCCTAAGGCAGTTCCTCAAAGAGGCAAAAAACATTAGACCACCTAGAAGAGCTCCTACACCAACATGGGACCTCAACTTTGTTCTAGAAAAACTAACACTTCCTCCCTTTGAATCAGCTTTTTCTGCAGACCTTCAGTTCCTTTCTTGGAAAACTGCCCTGCTCCTGGCAATAATTTCTGCTAGGAGAGTTTCAGAATTACAGGCACTTATGGCAGTGGAACCTTTCCTCATTTTTCATCAAGACAGAGTTTCTCTATGAACTAATCCTTCCTTCATGCCTAAGGTGGTTTCCAGTGTAGCTTTAAATCAAACCATCCATCTACCCACTTTCTTCCCCAATCCACAGAACAAAGGTGAGAGACTCCTGCATTCCTTGGACATTCACAAGCAGCTTCGATACTACTTGGATAAAACTAAGGCTTTCAGAAATACTGACCAGCTCTTTGTTTCCTATGCTACAGGTTCTCAAGGGAAGGCTATATCTAAGCAAACCATTTCTAAATGGATAGGCTATTGCATACGATTCTGCTATACCCATCATGGGAAACCAGTTCCTCCTACCATTAGATCCCACTCTACTAGGGCAACAGCTACCTCTACAGCCTTTCTCAGGGGGGTTCCTACCAAGGAAATTTTAGAAGCTGCAACCTGGAGTTCTGTACACACCTTCACTAAACACTATCACTTACCTCTTTATTCTAAGTCTAGGGCAGGCTTCGCCACTGCAGTTCTGCAGGGCCTCATTGCCTCCACTAACCCTCTATGATGCCTCCACACTTCCTAAGCTTTGGGACTCAACCCAAGTGTGATGACTGCAGCAGGGTAACACGATGAACATAGTACAGGTTTGTACCTACCATAAATGTAGATGTTCGAGTGTTCACCCTGCTGCAGTCCAGGTTACCCTCCCTCCAACCCCTCTGATCTACTGACTAAATCTTTGCTATGCCTTACTGATGTATTTGCTTATAGCTGAAGGGTTTTTGTGTTTGTACAGTGTTCTCACCTTTTGGTACTAATTTGGATCACCTTTTTGAGGGCACCTGACATCTGGGGCAAGAAAAACTGAAGAAAATGGCGTCGGTTGCAATATATATACCCCTGGCGCACTGACATCAGGGATGAGGCGACAGCAACCGACGTCGGACCAAGACTTTGGAAATCCGTCCGACTGCGGGACTGCCTGACGACAGGATAACCCAAGTGTGATGACTGCAGCAGGGCGAACACTCGAACATCTACATTTATGGTAGGTACAAAACTGTACTTTTCATTCCATCGAGGTTTGAGTTCTTTATATCGCACTCATTTCCATAATTTAAACCTATATTTTCCACCATTTTCACTTCTCATGCATCAAAACTTTTACAAACAGTGTCGGGCAACTTTAAGAGGTTAATTTGCTCACATACTGAATTTTTAGACAGGTCGTTCATTTCAATATCACACAGAGCAACAGATTGTGCATATTTAAAAATAACAGAATCACTCAAACAGTCCGTATCAAAAGTCTTATGAACATAAGTCACACCGGTTTCTGCTACTGCTTGTTGTGCCTGCTGCGAGTAGTCGGACATTGTCTCTGTCTTCCCCTTGATTGTGAGCGAGGTCTGGCGCCATCGTGATCCTTTCGCACCACTTGCTCCGGTAGCTTGATGGCAATACGTTAGTTCCCCTCTAAAAAAGTAGGATTCTGTCCTGTTTTGCGGCTTTCATTGTTATTGAATGGAAAAGGCCATTTGGTTATTTTTCTCCTTTCTCTGTACTATACGTTCAACTGGAGGTGCTGATGTCAAGGCCTCACTTGTAACCTCCCTTTCCTTGTTTACTTGGCCCAGGGACAATCTCACTCTGGTTAACTGCTGCAGTATTGGTTAATATAATATAAGAAGTCCATACATTCCTCCTAATCCTGCCCATGGACTCTGTATGTCAACCAATGCCCCTATGATATCTCTGTCCACACCAAAAAGATCAGTCAGTTGCTGATCTGTTTACTGATTGTAGATAATACTAGAACTGCCTTCCACTAATTCATGCACCAGATGGGGACAACATAGTGCTTATAGATAATAATTAAGGTTGCTACTGTTCCTAGCATTTTTTGCTCATTATAATTCTGAAATTTTCAATGTACTGTTTGCTCTTCAAGTTACATGCAACTTCATCTACCTTTACATATATGAATCATGACCTGTTTTCAGAGCCAATCATTTGCATCTTATCACATACTCATTAGACTGTGTACCTTCATTTATGTCATTATATGATAATTTGCACACACCAGTTCCTGCACTGTATTCCATGCCACTCTATAACTCTAGCGCTACAAATTGCAGCATGCCTACACATGGCTGCTTCTTACCCAATAGTGTACTATGTACTATAAAACTTCTCTATTGATACCAATCTGTGTGTGTGTTCTGCTATTGTTACACATGTGCTTTATATACTGTTATTGTTTAATGTGTGTTCTTAGAGATGCGTGCTTTTTATATAGCCACTACTGCTTGCTGTGTGCACTTTTATCACACTGTGTTGTGTATCTTTTACTGTTGCTTACTATGTGTAGTGTTACAGCTGCATGCCATGTGTTTGACTGTTTGCTGTCTATTCTGTTACTTTGTTTACCGTAGCTACCATTACTGTTTATTGTGTGTAAAATTAATGCTGTGTAGCATGCAGTGTTTTAGCACTGCACATATTTACTCTTGTTAACTCTTCTTTTATTATTGTGTGCTACATAGATTGCTACTGGTATATATTGTTACTTTTCTGTGCTCAATTTGCTGTGTATACCTTGGCTGTTGTGTGTATATTTTTGCTACTGTGTGTTGTATATACAGTTACTTTTATGTTTTGCATATATTTATTTATTTATTTATTTTACTTTTGTTGTCCGGGAAAGTCTGGCTGGACACATGTCCATTTTCAGAGAAGGCCCAAGGAGAAAAGCTCCATTTACATACAATACATAATCATACTACTACAGAGTAGTAACTATTTACAATTAACATATATTGTTAGTTTTGGATATTGTTAGCTTAGAAGTTCTGTTTACTGGGCAGCCATGGTGGTGCAGCAGCTAGTGTTGCCGCCTCACAGCAAGAAGTTCTCTGGTTCGATCCTCGGCTGGGGTGCCTTCTGTGCAGAGTCTACATGTCCTCCTTGTGGTCATGTGGGTTTCCTCCGGGTGCTCCGACTTCCTCCCACATCCCAAAGACATGCTGTAGGTGGATTGGACACTCTAAATCTAAAGGTGTGAGTGCTTGTGTGTGTGCCTTCTGTGGAAGGTTGGACGCTGGGCTGGCAACTCAACGCTGTAAAAAACTCCACTGCCAATCATGAGCAGACAGGTGATCCACTGTGGCGACCCCTAACCGGGAAAAAAGCTGAAAGAAGAAGAAGATGTTCTGTTTACTGTACATATTGTTGCTGTTATGTTTGTGCTGTTACTGCTGTAGCCTGTGTGCATTGTTAATATTATTTTTTGTGTGCGGTGTTGTATACAATGTCTAGTTATTGTTGCTTATTGTGAATGCTGTTTTAGTCATTGTTTGTTGTGCATGTTGTTACCAATAGGAAGTAGTGAAGATGTTATTTACAGGCTATTTGGTATGATTTTATTTATTTATTTATTTATTTATTTGATATGCACTTTGCTGTGTTTTGTCTTGCCATATCACCTCAGTGATAAGTTTAATTTTCAGTTGCACAAGTGAAGAATTCTTGACTTAGCAATAGCACAGCTTTGAGTAAAATGTACCTTTTGTTCCTTGCTTTAATTTGCCATTTTCATTACTTTTTTATTTTGTTTGTATTTACTTTGTTTACTTATGTGAATATGTATATATTTTTGAGGAGAAAAGTGAAATTTTGAGCAAATAAAGAATAACATGCAGAGTTGTTTTTAGTATAGATCCATGTAGTTCCCTATTTTTAGTTTCTTTCTGATGGTTTCCTTTAATTGTTTATTTGTGGCTGTGTTTTATTTCCTGTGGAGTTGTAGCATTTACAGCTGTGTAATGGAAATAAAAATCTTATTTTTCACTTCAGGTAGATCAGTCCCTTATTCATACTTTGGGTGTGTAATGTTATTTTATCATGCATGTTATCCTCTCTGCTTTGTTGAATAAACATATCCATTTCTGAATGTCATTTTATAGGAAGTATGTGCCATCTGTCATACTGATATCACATTAGTTTGGGTTGGCATAATGTCATAAATTTTTAAAACCACTTTAGCAAACTAGTCTCATGTGGATTAAATGCTGTTCTAATTTTATTAAGTCTAGAGTAATTTCATTACAGGGGCAGCCACAATTCTTTATGCTTCTGTTACATATTTCTTTAAACTTTCTTTCACATTGATCTATTTTTTGAACCAAGTCTTTTGCATAAGTAATAGTTAATATTGCACAGGCTGATTTATTTAACCTACTCTTATAGTTATTTTACAAAGTTGTGTTTTATGGCAGTTTAAGTTTATACATTTAGAGCCACAGTAAGAGAGGAGGTGAACCCAGAGTCGTAGCAGTATGTATGTTTACTCATAATCAGAAGATTCAAAAGATAGTACAATTCTTATTAAATTTAGATACACAGAATGCAAAAGACTTGACCCTGCCTCGCGAAAGAAATGGGCAGTAAATCTATGCAACATCTGCATGCCTTTTTATTTTTGTGTTACATATGTAGACACTTTTCATATCATCTGTAGGAAGGTATAGATAGCAATATTAGGTCCCAAACATCAGCAGTTAGAGAAGAAAGGGTGTAAGTGAATGGCTAAGGCTGTGGAAAGTTTGTCAGAAATTCATGCAAAGGGCAGTGTAACCTACAGTAAGATCAGTTTTGTCGCTGTTTTTGTTTTTTGCCTATTGGTTACATTAACGCTCTTCATAGTGACTAAGTGGTCCCGCGTGACATACAACATCTTGACCATAAGTCATGCTTCTGCAGGTGGTTAACTGGCCGGTGATTTCCTTCCCCCTATCGTTGTGTCGGGTTAATATGATAGTATTTGTATTTCATGCATTCATGTCATACAACTTCATAACATCAGTCAGCCGTCATGCACCTGTCCTGTGGTGTTTACCTGAGGCAGTCCTTCCCCATATTTGGATGCCATATCAGCATATTGTCTTCTCATTCCATCAGCCCAGCTAACTCTTGAAGACCCATTTCTGTAATGAGCAGTCATATCTCGTTGCAGAAGGTAACCATTTCATGAGTTTGACATTAATGCTAATTGGCAGCACAGTAATCTTTTTCTCTGAGAACAAGTGGTGCAGAAACCCCTTTTGCCAGTAACATGTGCTGGGGAACTGTAGTGGCCCCCATTTTCAAGTATGAGGATAGCGCTGATGTTACCCTACTTACACAGAATTCAGAAGTTGAATTCTGCATTTAGGCATGTAACCCTGTAGGAGGATACTTCCGAAATGGTCCCACCATGACAATTGTAGGAAGCTATATCATGAGTGAAGGTACTGCTGCAGTGACCCCATCTGTAAAAAGGACCCTGAGCCTTGTTCTGATGATTAATGGTACTGCAGTACTGACCACAAATGTCAGGAATATGGGAAGTGCGCATTTTTTTAAACTTGTTATCCAAGTGGAAGTAAGGTAGGATTACAACAGTCCCCATCTGTAAAAAGCATTGGGAGGGGTTACTGCTGCTACAGTAGAACCCACTATAGATGTTGGAGGGAGTAAAGGAGAACATGTTTTACATGTTTTACAAACCTGAATAGAAGTTGTTGTAAGGACCTTTGTTAGTGGGAGGATGAAAAGTGCTATAGAAACCTACATAAATCATCACTTTCCAGGGTTGGATGCCGATGGGTTTAGTATAATGGTTAAGGTTTTTACTTCACAGACTGAAGGTGTAGCATTTGATTTTCACTTTTGGAAAAGAACTTGGCTAGGACAAAAAAATGGACAGCTAACCTGGAAATTACTTACCGTGGAGGGATGGCATAATGGTTAAAGTCTTAACCTCACAAATACAAAGTATAGGGTTTGAGTCTAAACTCTGGTTGGTTGGACTTGTAATAGTCTGAAGAATTGATACGTTACAGATGGTTTTGATTTTGTATTAGGGAAAGAATGTTTTATAATGGTAAAGTCTTTAACTCATAGACACAAGGTATGAGGTTTGATTCTGACCTCAGGCTATTTGCTAGGCTTTAAATGGCCCTTCAGGGCAAATAGCCTAGCATTCAGCTATGAATTTATCAACTTATAGAGCTGCAGTGACCTCTGCTAGAAGAATATTTGAAAAATTCAGTAAACTTTTGTATTGCCGTCAATCTCCAGTGTAATGTAACAGTGACCCCTTGATTGTGTGTGTGTGTGTGGGGGTGAAT
Organism: Protopterus annectens; assembly: GCF_019279795.1. Classification (NCBI taxonomy): domain Eukaryota; kingdom Metazoa; phylum Chordata; order Ceratodontiformes; family Protopteridae; genus Protopterus; species Protopterus annectens. Next base: position 708,405,678 of record NC_056733.1, on the reverse strand, counting down.
AGTGGTATAGAAACCTGTTTTGTTAACATTCTGAGCGTAATTTTGTAGTTGCCCCTGCTTGTGAAAGGGATGCATAATGCTGCTGAATTCTGTATGGGTGTATGGGTTCATATGATTTAGTTCTCAGACTTATATCCCACTGACCTTCAAGAAGCTTGATTGTCATAACCCCATGCTGATATTTTCGACTTCCGATATAGATCAAGATTATTTCTGAAAGAAGTCAAAGAAAACAACTGTAAGGGGAAGCTTATTCCATGAGATGAAAAGATGTTATGGAATGTATGTGTCACTTTTTTACCTTTTACTGATACATTTTTCTAGGAAT